>NC_090889.1:37722481-37732481 GCF_036669925.1 Montipora capricornis | reverse complement strand
AAAATGATTAAACACTGCGTGAGTACTTTTCGATGGATGCAATAATATCATTTCCTGTGTTTTTTCGACATCTCGTTTCGAAAACAACAAAGTATTGTCGGTGACGGCTGATTGAAAAAGATTATGTCCACCTGCTTTTTACAGAAATTGAATCGAAAAACAAAACGTGCTTAAGAATATTTAAAGCAGTACCTTTAGAAACGAAATGAAGGGCAGTCGGTTTGATTGCGAAAGAAATTAACCTGCGAAAGAAGTTGGTTAATTTCTTTGGTGGTCCTCCTGCGCATCCTCTATTTTCCTGTGTGGTGCTGACAGTGACAAACTTGGTTCCTCTTCGGGCGAAGGATATTGGTCCAATATTGTTGAAATGTCGGTACCATGTCGCTTTATAGGTCATCCACCGGACTTTTCTTCCGCGGTGGTCTAGAATTAAATTCCACGTGGCTTTGTAGTTACTAGTTTGTTGCCGCCATTTGATTAAGCTGCCTTTAACGCTATAATTGATTTAATTTAAATTTTTATATTCTACACACTTCCTGGCAAGCGCCAATCTTAAAAAAAAAACATGTGTTTATTCCAGACTGTTTTTGGTATCCTACTAGCATTCATTTAAGAGCTAGTTTGATGTTGTCAAACGACAGAATTAGTGAATCTCATTCCCTAGCAAAAGTTTACGAAACACCTGCAGCATCGCATGTCTTACCTCACGTACTCTCCAACAATACAAAAATGGATTTAAAGCCGAGTTCATGAAGACAACTGTGGAGGCAAGAGACCTGCTAAGAATACCGTCTCTTATTTCACGGGCGAAATAAATTATGTAAACAACGAGATAAGGAAAGTAACAAATTACAAGCACAATGAAGAATATAAATGCATTAAAGGCTGATTTTCGAAGGCTGGCCATACTTGCGGTGGCATCAGCTCTCTCAAACGCTCGAGCCTGATTTTGAATGTCTATTCGATGACGCCGCACAATTGTGAAAATGGTCGCGTGACATGTAACGGTAACACAAAACCCGATGAATATCCAAGAGGCAATTGAAGGTAACAGAATTCCTTTCTCCCAAATCTGGATGGTTGCTGCTACTACACAAACTGCCCAAATCGCTAGAAGAATACAAGTAACTCTCCGAACAGTAACGATGCTGGGATACTGCAGCGGCTTCACAATGGCAATGAGTCTGTCAAGACTGGTTCCTGCAATTATGCCTAGGGACATACCGCAAAGAGAGAAAGAAATGGTGTCAGATCCCCTTCTAAACGCTAGTTTCAGTGTCTCCGATCGAGTGTACAAGTCAATTAAGCTACTTGCTATGAAAAGAGGTTGCACGATCAGGCCAACAGCTAAATCGGTTGACGCCAGACCACATAGTAATAGGATAGAGGGCGAACGAAGCGTCTGCTTCTTCCACACTGCGTACAGCACAAGCACATTTCCAATGGTCGCTGTGAAAGCAAGTGCAATGTTCACAACACAGTTTACCAGCAACATTACACTTTCTTTTTTTTCCATCCTTACAACTTCAAGTCTAAATTCAACCAACACTGAGTAGTCTCAGTTTGTTAGCAATGATCTTCTTTCTAGCTCTTCTTTTCACTGAAATCAAACCTTTCTTTCCACGATCAGGTTATTTTTAAAAGCTTGTGCTTAGTGAAAGATCTAAGCAGCCTGCAATATGATCATTTCTAGCGAAAACCGCCTTAACTCCGTGACTGCCAAAGCTACTCAGCCGCTGTTTATGTCGGAAAACCTGCAAGGTAAAAATTGGCACGCTCTGCGAAACACGTCATTGTGATCTTGCTCTTTCCGCAATATATTGGAACGTACCACGATATTGCAATTACATATGGCGTAAGATTCTATTTTAAAGAAAAATGAAAAAATAAAAAGATATAACCATCTCTTTGCTTTTGTGCAATGTTTTAGGTTTCGCCTGTAAGTTATGGTTTACGGTAATTGGAATGCAGACAACCAGTTTTAATATTACTGTGGACTTTCTGAGGGTTTTGGTATCTAAATACACTGTCATTTTCTGCGTCTACAGAAGTGATAGATGCATGTTTCTCCCAAATATCACAATTGTCAATGTAATGGACGGCTAATACCTCGACGGCTGGTATGCAGTACATTGGGATTTGTAGCGAGTTGTCATTTGTAACGAGTGGTCTGGCTTTATGCGATGAGAACCGCAGTATTTAAACGATTGGAAGTCGCAAGATTGTCGCAAATTAGTTTAGTTAGTTAGTTTTTGAGTTGTGTTTGCACATTCGTAGAATAGGCTTTAAGCAAAATTCAATGCCGTAGTTTTCCAGATGCTGTCCTGAAATGAATATTCAAGATTCATACATATATGTTATTTGCCAGCTGGGTCTGCATAGCGAGAAACTGTGACCGAGGTCACAGTTTTTCGCTATACGGACCAACCCTTAGCTGGCAAATAACTTTTTTTCTTTCTCTCTCTAGATCTCTCCCTTCCTCTCTCAGTTGTTGACTAGCACCGCACTTCATAGCCAATGCAGTATTAAAGCGACTTAGAAACTGAAAGTTTCAAAGAGAAATATTTTTATTTGAATTCTCCAAACCTCTTGTCTAATAAAAAGTAACTTCTGTATGTAAACGGATTCGGTGTCAAAAAAAAACAAAAACAAATAACAATAATAATAATAATAATAATAATAATAATAATAATAATAATAATAATAATTTGCCAAGTAAAACTAAAAATAGATTACATCAAAAAAAATAAAAGGAAGTTCTTGAAAATTGAATTGTGTACAATTAAAAAAAAAACTGTATTATTAATAACTAATAATAACAGTTTCATTTCTAGAATTTTAGAAGAAATATTAAAAAGTAAGAATTGGAAGCAAAAAGTATCTAAATTTATCTTAAAGAAAGCGAAAGGCCAATGGCAAATCCAAAACCCTATTATACAAAAGCTGCTAAAAAAAAACACTAAACAATGTCAATGGCTCTTTCGGCAGCTGCGATTTCAATATCGCAATTGTTGTAATCAATCGCGGCACGGCGCTTCACCCGCGATCCTCGAAGGCAAACCAGGGCCGACCGAAGGAGCGCAATAATAAATAAATAAAAAAATAAATAAATAATTTTATTGCTTCTATAGCGCATGATACATGAGAAGATGCTCTCGTGCGCTTTACAATGATAATAATAATAATGGAAATTTATGGTCTTCACACAAGAACGCATAACCAAGGATTCCGCCCACCGTGAGTGGGCCGGATGAGAAGATTTCGCCCGCTCCCGGAGCCAATTAAAATTGCAGGATTTAATGAATTAAATGTCATTTTTTGCGTCTACAGAAGTTTCTCCCAAATATCACAATTGTTAATGTAATGGACGATGGCTAATATCTCCAAGGCTGGTATCCAGTTAATTGGCACTTTTAACGAGTTGTCGGTTGTGCAACGAGTGGACTCGGTAATTAACAAGCTATATGCGATGAGAACAGAGATTTAAACGATTGGAGGTGGCAAGACTGTCGCAAGGTAAGTCGATTTTAGGGAGTTATCTTCGGAGAATAGTCAACGCCGCAGTTTTGAAATGAATATTCACATTTCATCTATTTGTCATTTTAATCAGTCTAAGAATAACTCTAGAGACCATAGTACGACATCTGGTGGACGAACAAAAGAAGCTAATGGGAGATCTTTTGTTTTCGTCCGCCAACATGACGGCGATGACGTCACGTGAAAACTTTCTACATGGAATACGTACAACGAAATTCAATAACCACTAAAACTGGTTCCACCTCTTTTTTACGATTTCCGTCAACTTTCTTTTTTTTTTTGCAAGACAGCGAACCAAAATTTTCAGTCTATATTGAGAACGAAATAACTTTTTTTTTGTATGTGTAAAATATATGGGCTCTTTTAATTACATGCTTTTAAAGCTTCACCGGCCTATATACAATATCTCTTCTGAATTAAAAATTTTCCGGTCATTGTATGCATAACCACATTAGTCATGATAAGGTGACAACTTAATAATTTTGAACAAACGAGATTACTTTTTCTTTTCCCGCAAGTGCAAACCAGTGTGACTTTTGATTCCTTATTTAAAGGAAGAACAACAGAACAGCAAACAGTTATTGGTATGACATGAGATATTTTACGTTAAAAAACCGGAAGAATATTTCCTTTTAGCATGTAGCAGGTGCTATCATTTTTTTTTGTTATTCGGTACCTTTACTATTATAAGGTCAAAACCGGATACAGCTCATAGCTTCTTACTTTATATCACGCGTATAAAACTTCCTGTACCCTCACGAGAAGATACAAAACAAATTTTAGCAGAGGGGCTACAGAGAAGTTTTCACATGACTGTTGAAAGTCATTACGGGATTGCAATTGCTACGCTAGCTAAGTGATTGGTTCAAAAGTCTCGCGCAGGTTTATCAACCAGTGGGAAGGGAAACAAAAGCCAATATCGCGACTTGCACCCCCCCCCCCCGCCCCCGATTAATTAAGTATGTAATGTAATGTAACCTATAGAGCAGTTTTCAAGTGACTGTAAAAAGAAGTTACAAGATTGCAATTGCTACGCTAGCTAAGTGATTGGTTCAAAAGTCTCGCGCAGGTTTATCAACCAGTGGGAAGGAAAATCAATATCGCGGCTTGCACCGCCGATTTTCCCCGCGCTTTGAGCAAGTTACATGGAATTTCTGCGAATTTGGGTTGGTTCATTTTGCTGTTTGCAGCTGCTGTGATTGGTCGAAGTAATTACTTTGGTATTGGTTGTTCGACACTCAATCGATAACTGCGCTCTTTTAAGCCCCGGCTACACGTTTAAACATGATTGTTTTAAAACATTTCTTAGATCTCTCGATTCAACAATGTTAGAACGTGTAGCATGCAAGTTTGATGACGTTTGCACATTTTGTTTTTGAAAGAATGTTTTCATTTCAATCAAATATTTTTTTCCAAAATATAACAAATGTTGAAACTGTAGTCGCCCATTCAACAAGGTGTATTGCAAAGACCAATCAAAGTTAAGGGCCCAGTCTCCAATCCGAGTGCAAAACATACGCCAACATTAGGTTGCGTGACTAAAGTGACGTTCCTATAACAATAGGGACTTAAAGATTCAAGGACTCGACATCTTCTAGGACTTCAGAACCGGGAGTAGACTGGTACTACAACAGCGTCCGAGCGCGCCAATGTTAACATTTAAGTTCACAAGAGTTGACCTCACTGCAAGAGGGCGACTTTGTATGACTTCAATAACAGTGGTCACACTGCAGACTTTTTGCCTAGGTAAACTCGACTTGACATTTTAGCTCGGGAAAATGATTTTTTTCAGTGTGCTTTCCTCAAGTAACTTACCTGGCGTAAATCTTATCGTCTGGAGATTGGATATATCACGCGAACAATAGAGTTTCCATTGACAGCTACCCCAAAGCGTTAGATAGGGAAAATTTATTTCCCCAGGTAATTAT
Organism: Montipora capricornis; assembly: GCF_036669925.1. Taxonomy (NCBI): domain Eukaryota; kingdom Metazoa; phylum Cnidaria; class Anthozoa; order Scleractinia; family Acroporidae; genus Montipora; species Montipora capricornis. The sequence goes on along the minus strand of NC_090889.1, from coordinate 37,727,016 downwards.
CCAATCAAAGCAAATATCTTAATGACAGATCCGGACACACTACCGGCTCTGTGAGGTCATCCAGTGAACCTTTTTACCTTCAGTTAAATTTGCTTAAGGATTTAACATGAAACTTTCCTCGACGTGGTGATATAGCGCTTTATCATAAAACTTTTCTCGACATGGCGCTTTATTTTGCATCCATCCTCAAAATTTAAAATTCTCTTTTACATATACCATTGTTAGACAAACAAAAACACAAAAAAACAAACAAACAAACAAAAACACTACTAACAAGACGGCAGAAGTAGGCTGCAATTTGACGTACACAATTTGCAGATACGTTTAGCAAAAGCGAAGAAATGCAAAAGTTTAGGGCCCGGTTGTTCGAAAGCCGATTAACGCTAATCCCAGATTAAAAATTAACCAAGAAGTTTATTTCTCTACTCCCAAATGTTGTACAAGGCTGATATTTGGCAAAATTTTACATTAGACGAAGTCAAGCTTGAAAACCAAAAAATAACCAAAAGAAGCTTTCACCCAAAAGTTAAAAAGGCAAAACAAAGTTTAAGCTAATCCTGGATTAAGTTAATCGGCTTTCGAACAACCGGGCCTTAATCATAAACTTAAGCTTACCACCCGGGTCGATAATCGGATTTAGGCAGGTTTAACATTTGCAAAGTGAATGAAAAGGAAACAGAAACTCGTCAATAAATTAGCACAAGACTTCAATAAACACATGAGGCAAAAATAGTCTGTTTGAGACTCAAAGGTATGCGAAATCTTTATCAAAATTCCACCGAAATACTCACGTTCTGCATACGACGTCAAAACATGGCCTCTGTCGCTGTAGCCAGGACACGATGCAGTCCTGGACTTGAAGGTGAGACGTCAGTCTAGGAGAAATCACTTCCGGTGGCGTCCTGGAATCTTAGAGGGACACGGTCAGCTGTTGCACCTGCGCACTGAACACCATTTTAGCTACTTCGTTGCTCAAGTTAGGAAAGGTTTGTTATTTAAAAGGATGACCGGGTCAGGGGAAAACCGAAAAGGCTTTCAAAAGTATTTTACCGTGGCGAAGGACTTTGTTTTCTTTTGAGGCCTACTCTGGGACCTTACGTCGCCGTAACTTAAGGCTTGCCCTAAACGCTAGGCGACTTACACAACTTAAGTTGCTTATTCCATCTAAGTCACAGAATATCAACTGATCAAAAGTCTCCATGTATTTCTTTTCCAAAATCAGAATAAAAAAATAAATAAATAAATAAAAACAAGTATTGCACAGTTTTTAATTGCTATATGACAGTGTCAGAATTCCACTAGAGCTATAAAATGCTGGGCTGGAATAACAGACACCACAATAAATAATTAGCAGAATTTCGGAGATGAACAAAGAGTTTCCAGCAATCTGATTGGTTGAGTGGTTTCCTATAGAAATAACAATATGATTTCATATTCACCGCAGTAGATGGTGAATATAAAGCAAACAAAATGGCAGGGCTCCCGCAGGCACTCGTGAGCTTTACAACAAATAAACTGTGTCGATTATCAATTCTCTGTTGCTCAGCTCTGAAGTTATACTAGTCACACAATTATTCGTCTCAGACGTACACTCACTTTGCCTTTGGCAAATAACAGATAAATATAATTAAAGTTACAGTGTATTGCAAGTTTTTTTTTTCTGATAGCTACAAACCTATTTATTTATTCATCAAAAGAGAGACAATTTAAGAGGAAATGTCCACTAAAACCGAGCGAAAATAAAAAAGGTTGGCACATGATGAGAAAAACAAATTCTTCATATTTCATACAAAGATAGCCTATCATACTGTAAGAAACGTGGTGGGATTTTTTTTCTTGAAAGATTTATTTTAATTCCCGACAAGGACGAAATTCTGTTCGGCCCCCGCGATCAGAGAAAACGCCGCTATTTTAGCGTAAGATGCTAAATTCGAATCAATCCCCATTTTCAGTTCGCATCGCTTTTAACCGCACATTTGTGCCCAGAAACTTCTTTAATACGTGTCAACGAGTAATTCGAGCCTAAACATTCACTTCTGTGTCGAAACAGAAATTCAGGGAAAGCGGTGAAAAATTAGCAAAATTTTGCGTGGTCGAAATTCCCGGCTCGGTGCATTTTTTCAGAAGGAGATATCCATTCCCGGTAAAATAGCAAATCGCCCGAAATTTTTAGATTTAGTTAGTAGAAACGTTGGTCTTAATCCGGATATAAAAATTAGCGCCGGGCTTTTTATCAGCGCCGACTATCAACACCCTCAAAATCGGCAAAGTCACAGCATCAATCCGTCAACTTGTGCAAATGGTGTCACGGAAGTCAAGCCGTGACTTCTGCCACTTCTTTTCAGTTGCTCATGATATCTTTCGTTTCTTAATTACTGGCGTATTATGAATGCGATTGCAAGATTTAAAGGGCTTTTCGCACTTAAACTAACATGTAGAAAACATATTTGCGTGTATATTTAATTTACAGTGAGGAATGAAGAGCGACATATCAATTTCACAGTAATCCTGCGCTTGTTTTTCATATTTATTTGTTAGCATTAAGCCTAAAAAATAAATTATGTGCGAAATGAGGGAAACAAACTTTACGTTGTCGTTGTGGTGAAATAAATTCTGATTTCAACCTGTTAAGGTTGAAATCAGAATTTATTAAAAACCTTAAGGATGTCACGCGACGATTTGGACGTAATAAACCCCAGTCAGGCTCTCCTAATGGAGACAAAAAATTGAGCCCTACTATTTTAAACTGTATTCCTAACTGTTTCGCGAGATAAGTGAGTTCTGAATACACGAAAGTAGCATATCGGGTCCCTTCAGTAAAACGCTGCGCACGTACTAGATATTCGATTAAGTTCAACTTAAAATCGTCAGCGCGTAAAGAACCGTGACAAACTGAGATGCAATAACGAGGACGAGAACGGTCAACGGGAAGTTTGGGGAAAAAGGTGTCAAAAAGTGCCACTAACTATATTGCACGCACAACATAAAACGTTCAAAGAGAGCAGTCATAAGGCTGCGCAGAACTAAATGCTACCCCATTAATCCAGGCTATGTTACGGTTTTTGGCAATTTTAAGGATTTTAAACCCCACCAAATCGCAAGTATGAAAGTCCAATGTCCCGTTTTTTAAACTCGTGTACAGAACTGCGTATTGTGAAAACAATTAGCAAATGTTATCTTGAAATTCCTTATCATACATTGCATTGTGAAATAATACAGAATCACGGGCAGCAAAGAAACGAAAACTTGACCTGAACTTTGAAAAGAAAATGTCGAATTCTGGTTTGGATATAATTTACTTAATCCAATACATACTACTTTAATCATAGCTGCTTACAAGTACACTTATCACTGGGCGTTTTTAATTTTTCGATGTACGGTTTCCGGCGCCTAACCTTGATGTCGTCAGCAGCGATACCAAAGTGACAACACATCTCTCTTAGGAGTGGGATTGAAAGGGTGTTTAGTTTCCCTGTAGAGGACAGTTCGCAAAGGTTGAAAGAGTCAAACACAATCGGGTGCCTTGGTGTGAGATCGTCAACCACTTGAGATATCATGGTATCAATGTCAGCCTCATATTTAGCAGTTTCCATCACCTCGATTTCAGCTTCTTCGTCAGGGAGAGTTTTCTTTGACGCAAGACGTGAAAAGAATCCTCCTATTTGAATGGCTGTCAGGAAGTCGTCACTGGAACATCCTGGTACCATTGATATCTTTTGCATGCATCATAGATCGAGCCACTGATGCAGGATCAGTTTTTTGCCCTGTCATCTCTCCGAGTTTGAACTTTTTGATAAGATATGACTGTTGTGCAACAGTGAACCTAGTACGTCGAGGTCCAGTTACCTTCAGCGCCCAGCCGATATCCAGATTTCGTGCACTGGCGTGTTTGGTAGGGACACTTAACGACGGGTACCATAGTGGCTCCTTGTCCTTCCAGTTGTTCTGCATATTGGACAGCAGCTTTTTCGTATAAGGTTTCATGCTCAAGGGTATATTGGTGCTTACCATAGTCCAAGTGACGAAGCACTGAGGAATGCCTAATGAACCTTTTTATACATCCGTCCTCCGGACAAGCAAAAAGGCTAGTCGAAGCATCTTCCCCTCCCGAGCCTGTGGATTCTTTTTCATCCCCTGAGGGCTTCGCGGAAGCAATTCGCCCTTTTATCGATGAAAAATTACTTCGGTGTACTTGGGCTACCACAAGGGCCGGTAAAGCGCCTGAACCTTGTCCAGAAGACTGCTGTTGCTACACGATCTTACCCGGACCGATTCTGTACGCCCTCCACACGAGAATCCCCTCAGCTGAATACTCTATGTTGGATAAAAGCCTTACACCATCTATCTTGAATGCTGGAGTTTCCACGCTTGTAAACGGTTCACAAAGCGTGACATTACGTGAAGGCACTCCACCGAAAGATACCATGGCTTTGAACATCTGTTCTGGTGTCTCGATGACATTTCCTGAATTTAGGAAGACTCTCATGTGAGACTTGATTGTCGCTGCCTTGCGGTCACACGCATGCACCCTTTCC
>NC_090889.1:37707481-37717481 GCF_036669925.1 Montipora capricornis | reverse complement strand
CTCGAACTCGACTATGTAATGCACCTATCATAATCAATGTTCAGCCCCAGGGAGGGGGTGTCGGGCATGGGGTAGGGATTTTGACATTTTCATTTTAAAAAAATTCAAATCCCACACCCCTGGGACAAAATAATTCGTCAAAATGTCCACTCGGCGTCAAGTGAAGGTAGTAAAAGGTCCTTTGTAGGATCAAATTCGCTAGTCCGGGGACGTCACATACGATCAAAATCCCTACCCTGGGTACAGACCTCACGATCAAACTCCCGTGATTATCTCGACTCCCCTCCCTGGGGCTTAACACTGATAGGTGCATACATCTAACAAAATACCATGAAATGCTTAGAGTAAGAGTTCTCATTACCTTACAATAGGCATCTTAGACCTTTTTCTTAGTTAAAGTTAAGGGTACATCAGTATTACGTCTAAAGTAAATAATTTCAATTCTTGTTACTCAGCTTAAATTTGTTTGGTTATGTTATTTAAAGTTGCAAAAATATTTTGAGGCATCATATCACTGCAGCTCCTCACAAAGGTAACAAGTTAATAGCTTAAGACTAAACTATTTTTATGGGCTTCCATGTTTAATACTTGTTTTTGTAACAATCAAATGGCATAATATCTTGCCAAAAATAAAATGTGTGGAGACTAGAATCGTGTTTGCGGTGTCTCCATTAGAGCTACATGTTGCAAGGCAAAGCTATAAAAAAAAGGCTTGTCACAGATATTAAATCAGGACTTACATGATTCTTGCAAACACTTACATGTATCTCTGCTATTTGTTACGGGCGGAGTTCGCCAGGCTCATCAGCACCTTTCCAATGGATATCAGGAGACAACCCCCTGTCCCACCCATTATTTTTCGGAAATCAACCAAGAGACAATTACATTAAGATGCCTCCTTTGATTTGCCATTACTTTATTCACTCATTCTCAACTGTTTTAGGCTAACTTAAAGGTGTGTTGTGTTTGTGGAATTAAGGTGACTTAGGGCGACTTAAGGCGACTTTAAGGTCCCAGAGTAGACCTACTTTGCTCAGAACAAAGTGAAAAAAAAGTTGACTCTGGGGCAGAAATTCGACAGTTGTTTGGTGAGGACAACTCGTGGGAACGTGAATTCGTATTGAAATTCAACCAATACTTTGCAATACTTTCATATCAAATACATATTCCTTTGTCTGATCACTTTCCTGAGCTGTCCGTGAGTCTTTCTGCTGCCTATTGCTTTGTGATCGATTGATTTTACATCATTCAGCATCTTCATTCCAAGCCTTAGAAGCGGAGACATATCCCTAGAAAGTTTTAATCTTGTCACGCATAATTTCGAATAGTTGATCTCTATTGACCACGTCTTCGGCCAAGAACCTTCCTTCCTTCCTTCCTTCTTTAGAAAAAAAAGAGGGAGCTATATACAATGCGAACTTGTATCGATCCGAACAGTTCAAAATAACGTTCACCTTTCCACAGAACTGTGTAGTATTAGTAATGAACCATCCCTTTAAATAATCATGTAGGATGAAAGTGTAGAACAAAACAGCTTTTCAGTTACCGACTTCAAATCGAAATTAAAAAAAACCCTAGATGACTGAACGAATTTGAAGCTGATAAACTCCACGCGCAAAATTTGATTTCGGGTTGAGGTAGCTTTTAGTTAACTAATGTCCAGGTCGGCACGGTCCCAAGGGTGGCCACACCCTTTAAAGTCTCTAATGTTGGGACGTGTTCTTCTAACAATGTTACAACGTGTAGCTGGGGCTTTAGGGAGGTAAACCAGGAACGACAGGCGACTGCATCAGGTCTAAAGCCCCGGCTACACGTTGTAACATTAGGGAGCTTAAGCACGCGCATTTTGAGACGCAGACGGCAACCGGAAGTAATCTGTTTTCCTTTTTAACTTGTCTTCACACAACCACATTAACGTAGCCAAGTATCTTTTCTCCTCCATTAGAGTTGATTGGTATAAAAATGTGGGAGACACCACTGCCCTGGCACGCAAAATCTTCTCTTCCAGTTGCCGTTCTCAAAAACGTTCGTGTTTAAGCTCCTTAATTAGAAGAACACGTCCCAACAATGTTATAAGAACGCTTCTAACAATGTTGCATACGCATATAACATTGTTGGAAACACGTTACACGTTACTTTAGTCATTTTAGTCCACCTCCGCCATTTTGGATTGCTCGTGATTCTCGGATTGGAGACTGGGTCCTGAACCCTGATTGGTCTCTGCCATACAATTGCAACATTGCTGAGAGGGCGGCTACACTCTTCGACACATTTGCTCTATGTTGGAGAAAATGTTTGATCGAAATCAAAACATTCTTCCAACAACAAATTTTGAACAAAGGTGATCAAACATGCATCTTACACGTTCTAATATTATACATGAAAAAAATACTCGATTTTGACTTGCTGAGAGCAGTGCAGTTTAAGAGTAACACAAATTACACTTCGAAATTCTCGATTATGGATGGCTAATAAACGATAAGGTTTGGTCAGAACCAATCAAATCCTTTAGTTTTCAAATTAAGCTCTCGCCCTGGATAGCACAATTTTTCCCTGATTGCGTGATACGCGTGCGTTTCTTCTGTTTTTTGTATATCATTAATAAGTAAGAACATGATTTTTCTCGTGCAATTTAGAATAAATAAGCACTTGTAAATTTTTTCAAAGACGACTAAAATTGCACGAGCCCGTAGGGCGAGTGCAATAGGCCATTTCCGAGTTCATGTCTGCCTCCTCTTCAAAGCGAGTCTAAGTGCGAAATTTTTGTGAAGGGAATTAGTTCTACTTTACATATGAATGAAAACTAATTTTCATAACAAAAACTTTGCACGTAGACTCGCTTTGAAGAGGAGGCAGACATGAACTCGGAAATGGCCTATTTGTCGTCTTTGAAGAAATTTACTCGTGCTTATTTATTCCAAATTGCACTCGAAATCATGTGATTACCTATACTACATTGCTGATCCAACAGATGTCTAGTAAGAATGTTTGAACGTGTAGCCGGGGCTTAATTAAGGCTCGTCACGCCCTGCGTGTGCGTTTTCCATTTTGGTTGTCGCCTTGACAACGACGTGAAACTACAAACTGTGGAGGAAGCGAGAACCTGAAGGTAAATTTTCAACTTTTTTTTTCAAACATCTACACTGTTCATGACAATGGAATGTTGTTAGACAGTTTCTATAGCGAACGACTTGATATAGTCGCAAATTAAGTACTATAACAACGGGAAGAAGGGATTCCCAAATTGACGCCCTAACAACAAAGAACAAAGAATCTTGCCGGAAAAAATATGTAATAGACCTTTCCACGGTTTTGACCGCTATCTTGGCTGGGGGGCAAACAGGGTTAAATTCACAGTAAATATATGGGATTTTGGCCGACTTTGCAGACTTTGGACCGCTGTAGCGGCGCTAAAAAAGAAACAGATTTGCAACTTTTTCCACTACTTTAAATAGTTTTGTTGATATCATTCATTCAGCGGAAAATAAGACCATTAAGAAAATTATGACGTCCGTAAATTCGAATAATAAATCTCTCATGTTGCTTCTAATTTCGCGGCAATTTGCCTTTATGATTTTAGAAGGGATTGTATGGTATCTTAAAAATTGTTTATAGTCGTTGTAGCCTGAATCTGTTCTCTACATTTCATGAAAGTAATCTCAGTATAAATGTCTTTAAAAAAAATCCTATCACTGTGGAAATCCGTGTCTTTTAAGCGGCGCTACAGCGGTTCAAAGTCGGCCAAAATCCCATACATTTACTGTAAATTTAGCCTTGTTTTCCCCCCTAACCAAGATGGCGCCAAAAACCGTGGAAGGGTCTATTGAAAAAGTTGTCCGTCTGTTCAACCGAATAAGTCTTTCAGTGGGCATATAGTGCATTACTGGCGAGTTTTCAGGCGCCTGAGGCCGTCTGACATGAGCAAAAGACATTGATGATATGGTTAGAGAACTTAGGCCCAGTTCAAACGTCGAACTTTTCATTTACTCGAATGCAACGAACCTAATTCATTCAATAACGTACATGAAAAGATCGACGTTTGAATCAATTAAGTCCGACCCATCTAATTTGGGTCGACTCAAGAGTTGAGTTCGAGTGGTCTACATGGGAAAATCGACCGTGGAGCGACTTCGATCCGAACGTCGAACTTCTCATGATCATGTGCTGAATAAAATGTATGCATTTGTATAATTTTTGGTACACCATCATGGCCGCCATTTCTTTGTTTTGGAACACCAACATGGCCGCCGTGACGTCATATGAAAACGCTCTATAAAAGACAATTTCTTAAAATATCCTGATAAGAGCGAGGATAAATTTTCGCCTTTGTTTAGTAGCCATTCCGTTTCTAGCTTTCTGATTGGCTAACCGAGGGCGCATTCCTTTTGTCAGATCTGGCTGGCCATACCCGTCAGTTTGCAAAGAAATTGCAACAATTTGAAGGAACACTTGCATGATAATTTCTCGCATTCTTCTGGAGGAGTATATGTCTTCATCAGTCCTCGAAGTGTGTTGGAATGGAATTAGTCCTTCCAAATGCCCGGTCTGGCCAGTCAGTTACATATAACGTCTTTAACCTTGCATTTAAGTTCATATACTGTATAATTTGTGGCAGGTAGCGATATTTTCAATTACTAGTACAGGGACATTTTTGCGCGTTTTAAAACTATCCGGAGAAAGTAGATTTTAGTAAGTATTCTCAGCCTCCAAAAAGAAAATTGGGGGTAACCATACATTTTTGAGATCTAATTAAGCTTCAGTTTGAGAAAGAACGCCATACATTGCTTTGTATTTTAAAGCTTTTTACAAATATTATTCTTGAATTATCTTTGAAAAATGCGTGGTTACCCCCAATTTTCTTTTTGGAATTTAATAACACCTGTTAAGATCTACATTTCCTGCATAATCACACATCGGGGCAAAAATATCTTTAATCAGTAGGCACCATCCTTAACGTACTCTGTAGCCTTCAAGCCATTTTACAGTCTATGTAAGTGGAAACTAGGTGATTTTTCCAAGTGTTGATATTCTGTGCTTATACAGTCTATCGAATAGTGTGAGCGCGTCCCCTTAACTTTATCAATTCATATTCAAATATAACATAGAGGATACTACATGTACATGGCCGCGCGGAGACACGAAATTTCTGTTCGAGTGTTGGCAAATATTTCACAAGTGAACGCAGCGAACGAGTGAAATATTTTTCAACATGAAAAATGGGCCCTTAGCCTTAAATACTGCTATGTGAAGGCAGCCAGCAGTCTTCCTTCTGCAGTTATCATACACAAGACAGTGAAGAAGAAAAAGAAGAAGCTTGGACTTCAGGATTATGGGCCGCTGAAAATGAAATGGAAAAGGAAGCGCCACTTCACCCAAATCTGCTACTTGCTCAACTTGTAGAACTTGAAGGGGACACAATAATCACAAAGTTTGGATTTATCACTACAAACAGACTCAGCAAAATAAAAATAAACAAAATTTTATCTAATAATTCAAAAGAAATAACAGTTACAAGAGCCTACAAAATGGCTCCTGGGCAATAGGTTATGAAACGTTTTTTCCTGACTTTTCATTTTTTTTTTTTTTCACTTGCTTTTGGTTGTTACGAATTCGATGTAAGCAAAAGGTAGAGCAAATAACTAAGCAAATAAAAAATCAACAACACATCATGTCTGTTTCAGTTCTTTTGTTTCTTAGAAGATAATTCAATATTGTTTCCCCCTGCCCTCCTAAGGAGATTCATCAATGAACAATGTCCTTCTAAAAAGGTCGGAAAAGAAAAGTGCGAAGATTTGGTTATCATGCACAGTATGCTTAACCCCAACGTTAATGCTAAACCATTTAAAATCAGTGTGCAGTCCGCGGTCTGTAGTTTGCAAGTGTCAGACACCGTTCTCCTTCAATGTCTGGCTAATCCACGTTTTCAAATTATTGACCATTCTCCAGCTCTGTATTTGATGTAGCTATGACTTGTTCACTCATTTGTAGCTTTTTCATTTCTTTTCTCCGAGAGATTCCGAAAACCACTTCATACGGCATTTTGGCAATTGTTCTGTGAATGATTATGTTTTATTTATTTATTTATCTATTGAATTATTTGTTCTTTTACAAGCGGTTTCTCCAAGGTGATGACACCAGTAGTTTGGTGACGAGTTCTTTTCTTCTCTTCTTTGATTAAACTGCAAAGGTTATCTTTTGTTGTTCTTTTTGCCCGTGCCACCATCCTTTTTTTTTTCACAGTGCGAAAACGTTACGTTTGCGGCGAAAATTGGTTTCAAGTGAAGCTATGATCTTCGCAGTTATGAGAGCAATTTTTGCAATTGCGTAGAGAAGCCTGAAAAATTCAGGACTTCTCTACGCAATTGCAAAAATTGCTCTCATAACTGCGAAGATCATAGCTTCACTTGATTTCATATCCGCAGTTCATATATGATTCATTTCATATACCACTTCAAAATTGGTTTGTCATCATGACTGGAAATGATGCCTTCTTCCTGATGTATTTTGCTTAGCGACGTATATAAATTTCGTAAGGTATTTGTCTATTTGTCCTCCAGAATCAAGAGCCCACCTCTTGCAAACAATTTTTGCTTCTGTTGCACTGGAGACTCAGGGCATTTTATTCTTCCTGAGATAAATTTAGTCACCCTTTAACTTCTTCATAAAGTTCCATCGGAGGCCATATGGTGTCTGGTTGTCGTGAGGGCTTGAAAATAGCTTAAACACATTGGTAGAGAACACATCTAGCCGATTTCAGTTGCTGATTCCACGGCTTAACAGTTAATACGGAGGAGAAGTAATCTTAGATGTCGTATATGGTGCGAGTGTTCAAATCCTTGGAGCGGGATGAAAGCTCAAGGTAAGTAGCACAGTCCGTTGTGGTAATGTAAGGAACAGTAAGGAAGAAGAGAAGGGAAGGGAGACAGGAAGTGGAAGAAGAACGGAAGGCAAGGGAAAGGTGCAGGAGGGTGCTCTTCTTATCATATTATTTCTTATTCCCCCCCCCCCCCCCTTCCCCCCGCACTTTTTAAAACTCCAGGCCACATTTTTTTTGTTACATCCTAAAAAAAAGGAAACCCTTTTTTAGACAGTTTATGATAACCTAGGTTGAAAAGATGCAGCCTAGGTTGAAATTGAAATTAATATGAATTTTAGTCCAACCTATAACAGATACAAAATAAGAAAAGACTTAAAATAAAGCTGCCTACTAAAATAATCAATCATTGCGTGTCTAATATTCGCGGGATGGAATAATATCGTTTGCTCCGCTTTTTTCGATATCTCGTTTTCAAAACAACAAAATATTACCGGTGACGACTCTCTGAATATGATTATGTCAACCTGCTTTTAAAGAAATCTCCTCGAAAAACAAGACGAAGGGCCATGCACATTTGAACTTGCTTAAGAAATTATAGTTAAACGCGACCAATAGAAACGAAATGAAGGGCAGTCGGTTTGATTGCAAAAGAAATTGGTTAATTTCTTTGGTGGTCCTCCTGCGTAAATTTTTTGTTCCTGTATGGTCCTGACAGCGACCACCTTGAATCCCCTTCGGGGGAAGGATATTAATCCAACATTGTTGCAATGTTGGTACCAATCCCGCATTGGTCATCAAGTGGAGTTTTCTTCCGCGGTAGTCTAGAATAAAATTCCTCGTGCCTTGGTAGTAGCTAGTTTGTTGCCTCCATCTGATTTAGGTGTCTTTAATGCTGTTGAGTTATTTGAATTTTTTATTTCCTACACACTCCCTGACAAGCGCCAATCCTAAAGACCCCCCATGCGTTTGTTGCAGACTGTTTTTACCCTCGTACTAGCTTTCATTTAAGAGATATTTTGACGTGGTCAAACGACAGAATTAGAGGATCTCATTTCCCTGGCACAAGTTTACGAAACACCTGCAGTACCGCATGTCTTAACTCACGTACTCTCCAACAATACAAAAATGGATTTAAAGCCGAGTTCATGAAGACAACTGTAGGGGCAAGAGACCTGCTAAGAATCCCGTCTCTTATTTCACGGGCGAAATAGATGATGTAAACAACGAGATAAGGAAAATAACAAATTACAAGCACAATGAAGAATATGAAGGCATTAAAGGCAGATTTTCGAAGGCTGGCCATACTTGTGGTGGCATCTGCTCTCTCAAACACTCGAACCTGAATTTGAATTCGTCTTCGATGACGCCGCACAATTTTGAATATGGCCACGTGACATATGACGGAGATACAGAACCCGATGAATATCCCAGAGGCAATTGAAGGTAATAGAATTCTTTCCTCCCAAAATTGGGTGGTTCCTACCAATACTGAAACTGCCCAAATCGCAAGAAGAATGCAAGTAACTCTCCGAACAGTAACGATGCTGGCATACTGCAGTGGCTTCAGAATGGCAATGAGTCTGTCAAGACTGATTCCTGAAATTATGCATAGGGACGCTCCGCAAAGAGAGAACCCAGTGGCATTATATCCCATTCTAAACGTTAGTTTCAGTTTTTCCGATCTATTATACAAGTGATTTAGGCTACTTGCTATAAAAAGAGGTTGCACGATGAAACCAACAGCTAAGTCTGTTGACGCCAGACCACATAGTAATAGGATAGAGGGCGAACGTAGCGTCGGCTTCTTCCACACTGCGTACAGCACAAGCACATTTCCAATGGTTGCTGTGAAAGCAAGTGCAATGTTTACGACACAGTTTACTAACATGATTGCACTTTCTTCCTTTTCCATGTCTTCTTCACGTTTGAATTTAACCAACACCGAGTAGTCTCAGTTTGTTAGCAATGATATTCTTTCTTTCTAATATTTTTTACTGAAATCAAACCTTTTCTTCCACGTTGAGGTTAATTTGAAAAGCTTGTGCCTATGCAGTCTGCAATATGATCCTTTCTATGGAAAACCAGCTTACTCCATGATTGCTAAAGCCACTCAGTTACTGGTTCAAATATTTACAAGCTCTGCGAAAGATGTCATTGCCTGCACCTTCCGCAATTAGCACGAGCCACGATAATGCAATTAAATGTGGCGTATTCTACTTGAAAGAAAAAAAATGGGAAAAAATTGTTACCATCTTTAACCTTGTCAGCAATATTTGTTGTGGTTTACGTTCTTTGGAATGCAAACAACAATACTCAATATTTCTGTGGACTTCTTCATTTTTTTGGTATCTAAATACACTGTCATTTTCGTGTCTACAGAAGTGATCGGTGCAATAACAAGTTTCTCCCAAATATTACAATTGTCAATGTAATGGACGGCTAATATCGGGCTTGTATCCGGTTAATTAGGACTTGCAACGACTTGTCAGTTGTAACGAGTGGTCTGGGTTGTTAACAAGCTGTACATGAATGCAATGAGAACAGAGATTTAAACGACTCGCGGTGGCAAGACTGTCGCAAGGTAATTCGATTTTGGGAGTTATCTTCGTAGAATATTTAATGCCGTAGTTTTGAAATGAATATTCAGAGTTCATCTATTTTTCATTCATTCAGTCCAAGAATAACTGTCACGTGGAATATAGAATAAGTACAACGTAATTCAATAATTCACTAAAAATCGTTTTTTTTTTTTTTTGCCTTTTATTTACGATTTTCGTCTAACTTTCTTTTTTTTTTTTTACAAGCGACCGAACCAAAATTTTCAGTCTTTATTGAGAACGAAACAACTTTTTTTTGTGTGTTTAAATGTTATGGGCTCATTTTAATTATTTCCTTTTAAAGTCAATCTGTCTTTGAAAGATTCAAGACCTACATATAATATCCTTTCTGAATTAAAATTTTCCCGGTCATTGTAGGCATAAGCACATTAGGAGATAAGATGACAACTTAACACTTTTGAACAAACGAGATTCCTTTTTCCTTTCCTACAAGTCCAAACCAATGTGACTTTTTATTAGTTATAAAGGAGCAACAACATCGTCAACAGCAAGCAGTTACTGATAACATGAGATATTTTATGTCGACACTTATCCCCGGCCTTGGTACAAAATATTGCTAAACAGA
>NC_090889.1:37697481-37699981 GCF_036669925.1 Montipora capricornis | reverse complement strand
TCTTATGCACGTGCATATGCATGCACAACTTATGAAAAAACAAAAGGAAAATTCCCTTAGGGACATCACGTAGTCCAGCTGAAGTGAGAAAACAAAACGTAAGAACGTCAGAATTGCTTCTAATAAGTGCTTCGTCAGGGAGGGACTACTTAATTGATCACGTTCGTTGTATGGTGTTCTTTAATTTGCTTGGGTTGACCAGAAATCATTTTTCAAGAAGTGATGTGGCATTTCTGTAATAGCAAAGTAGTGTGCGCCATCCCTGCATTTCTATTTCTTGCTACTGTCAAGTTTGAAGACAAGTTGCATTTCCGTGATCTGTTTTTTGATTGCCTTGTTATTTTTAGGCGAGCGGAAGTCTGTCTTCCGAGACGTACGCATGCAGGCCAACCTCGATCTGATGTTTGAAAGAAAAGCAAAGATTTTATGTAATGGCGGACGAAGTGGACTTAACGTTTGTCGATGAAAAAGACTTTCAGAAACGCGGAAAATGCTTTTTCTGGTCTGATAATTCCAGCTGGGAAATAAGTTCCACTATTTTTGTGGACACGAATGACTCGCTGGCTGACATCAGTGTATTTAACGGAGGACGCGCGTCAGAAACGAATAGCGAAGGCGACAGTTCATGGCACGACGACAGCGATGTTAGCGATCAACAGTCGGATGACGATCACACCGAGGAAGCCTCGAAATCTTATTTCATTAGCTTTCCACGTGCCCCGTCATTTTCTCTTTTCACTAAGAACCCGAGGGCAAGGCAAGACTGTATGCGGACGTCTCGGAAGATAGACTTCCGCTAGAACAAAGACTTCCGCTCGTCTAAAAATAACTTTCGTGCACATGACATATCCCGGCCAACGCCCTGAGCCTTCCTCTCTCTCCCCTCATTTTCTCTTGCTTCTACTCCTGTTGTGTCCTTTCTCGGCAAGCCTTTAAGGCCCGCTGCGCCCGCCAAGGACTTAGCTGTCATTTTTGACCCACATTTAACTTATAAAGATAACGAGCATGTTTCAAAAGTCTTGTCTTCCTGCTATTTCAAGTTATGTCATATTAACCGAATTAAAGCGAGTTGCGACTCAAAAACTCTTTTATTGATAAGTTCATCCCGAGTATTCAGTGAAGTGCTCTGTTGCTCTTTAGTATGGCCAAATACATCTGCCACTAATATAAATTAACAAGATCCAATCAATCTAGAATTTTGCTTGTAAAATATTTACAAATTCTAAGAAATACCACCACGTAACACCCTTACTTCCCCATGCAGCTTAACTGGCTTCCTGTTAAGCAATTGCTACTATCCAGAGGCTTAGCATGACTTATAAATGTTAACCCCTGCAGTAAATCGTTGCAAACGCTCTAATATACACGATTGCTTCACTCGCAAGCGCGATTCGCTTCCTTTTCCCCTTTTGAAACTTCAGAATCAATCTTCAAGCCAACGTACAACGTACAACGTACAAAGTTCAAGGCATCTATAGAAGAATATCTTCATACTCAGAGCAATTTGCAAATTTATTTGTAGGAAACTTAAACTTTTGTAATTTTAGCATATTGTATTTAGTATGTCATTTCTCTAACACTTGGATGTATTACTGCTTTCTTACTCTTTATTAAGTTTATTCACATTCATCATCTGTAAATAGTTTCTGAAAAGCCCGTTGGGGATGTCACTATAAAGTCTATTTTCCATTCTTATATAAGCATACCTCTTGAAATGTTTATTTTTGGAGATAATTTAATGAATATGAAGACTGAGAACCGATGGAAAAAAAAAAAGGTGACAAAAAAAATTCTGGCACAGCCTAAGGGCGAAAAATTAAACATTCTTAACAAGACAAGATTGCCCAAAAAGAAAATGGACCATCCCTTAGCTCCTGACAGTTGTTTTCTCGTTTGGTTTCCCACGAAAGGTATTGAATTGCATAGTTCGTTCTTTGCATTTTCTTGGTCATGTGGGATCGAACATCAGGCACCTAAAGCCAGATTGCTGAAATAAGTGAGGTCTATGAATAACTATACTTTAATCTTTGAGCAGTAACAGTTAATTCAAATAAGAGTAGAAAAATTATCCGTTTTTGACATATTTTCAGCGGCCTAACTATTTTCAAATATTTCTGCTCTTTCTTTAGGTGTAATGCAGTCTCAATGCCATAAAATCTCAATAACGTTCTGTCAAAGGGGTGAACTTCAAATTGCTGCGGATTATACAGAAAAAAAAAAAAAAAGAAGCAGAACATATCTTGCCCAAAGGTTTTCGAATTCGAAAATTGCCACTCCTCCCCACTATTTGTATTTTGGTCGTACGTGGCGGTACACAGTGCAGCTAACAGATCGGTAGGAAGTTTATCCTTACGCATTAACGTGATATATGGAGAAATTTCATTGCCAGCAAGGAATGGAAAAAAAAAACCGCGGTTGAAGTGTGCGTTAGTCTCACGAAACGCGTAGGAGAATAAAGAGAGTTAAACAATTACTCAAGTTGTTCGCAGAAGTGCTACTC
>NC_090889.1:37669981-37687481 GCF_036669925.1 Montipora capricornis | reverse complement strand
CCAACGTGTTTTGATTGTTTTTGTCATCACTGCCTCGCTAACAAGCTGAATTTTAATATACCGAAAAAGACATATTTCCTTATTTGAAACAAATTCTCATTTTTCCTTTGAACAGAATAGTTCGAAGAAATCTAATCGTGTTTTGAGTGATTTTTTTCTGACATATGTATTTAGGTAAAACTATCCTCGCAGTACTTTAAAGAACGAACTAAGTAGGGGAAAAGAAACATGAAGGATTATTGTGTTTTCCCAGGGTGAAGATCGTGGCGTCCTGTGACATGCGTTTAGAAGATTTTCCGATGGATACTCAAGAATGTGCGCTGTTCTTTTCAAGTTGTAGGTTTATAATATATAAAAATAATATATTCCTTTCGGTTCACCTTTCAAGGGGTTAATTCCCTTATGTTAATCTCTTGATGTCTTGCTGATCCCTACTCGAACTTTAAATGCGCTGTATATGGCGATGTTTCTCGTGACGTCACCATTGTTATTGATATGCCAACCGGAAGCTAATAGGTCATTTCCGAGTTCATGTCCACCTCCTCTTCAAAACGAGTCTAAGTGCGAAGATTTTGTGATGGTAATTAGTTCTACTTCACACATGAATGAAAACTAATTTTTATATGAAAAATCTCGCACATAGACTCGCTTTGAAGAAGAGGCAGACATGAACTCGAAAATGGCTTATTGTCTGTTGAAACAATGACCTCTTTTTTTCCGTAGATGGCAAATTTGAATATCAAAAGAAATATGACGTCAAATCAATGTGTGTAAACCATAAATATCGCTATTTACGTACGTGAACAGGCGGAATTCAACAAATCCTGCAATCTGATTGGTTCCGAAAAATATTATATAACGAAAACATTGAAGGCGAACTATAAAAAGTTCTGTGATAATTTGTGCAATAAATATTCCCCTAACGCCTATATGCCCGGAACATGTTATATGATATAATTAGTCGTTCTGTTTCCTAAAATCCCCAGTCACTTTTCTCGAACTAGGAATACGTGTGTTGCTGTGTGTGGATCGCCAACTTGGATCATCAGTTGTGCTTGAATGGATTTCGGAACAAAAACAGAGATTGATGCGACCCCTTTAATAGTGTGTCTTCGTGTTTACTTAAACACAATAGTGCTGTTTCCTTTACCGATCCAATAGCCTTAAGGCAAGTTTCGCATTCTCACGGTTAGACTGGATCTTGCATGAAATGGAGGCTAAAGGTTGGTTCACAAGAGTGGGGCAAATCAACCCCAAGGAAGTACACCCGTCGAACGCAAACGCAATCATATTGAAATACGCTCGCGCAATTGAGTATCCCAAGACGGTGGACGAAGTCAATCCTAGAGGCATGTATTTTTTACCTTGCGTTACACCGATTCACACCTAAGAAATGCAAACTCAAGCGCAAGCTTTTTTGTTTATTTCTTGCGTCGGGGCTTGCGCCTGCGTTTGCGTCGCTCGTGTGAACCAGCGGCCTAAATGCGTGGGAAATAATTCGCGTGTGAAAAGATGCCCCCACATTTGCCTTCATTTCATGCTCGATCCAACCCAACCGTGTTAAAATACGAAACTGGCCTAATAAAAGGCTCAGCCTGTTTAATATTTGATTTTTTACCTGTTTTTGAAAGATGGTTACGGCGTGAAAGACATTATTTACAAATGGAAGAGAGACACCGCGACAGTTGAGAAGACTCACATCGCCCAGTTTGTTGTGAACCATGTACAAATAGATTCCACAAATGTAACTTATGAATCGGGTGAGTATCTCTGATTTTTAAAAACTAAACAAAGGATATCAGATTTCTAGCATTTTCATTAGCTCGCTGGACACAAGCTATCAGTCCATATACCTGCTGTACCTAATATGGTCAAGGAACGTGTCAGCAATAAAGCGAAATAAAAATAATTTTGCAGCTCTGAGAAAAAATGGTCGACAAAAGCTGTTTTGGACCGGAATTGACTGAGGCAGAAATCCATGCTTTTGTCGACAATACTACCCCCGGGAACATCATGGAGTTTTTAAGAAAACAATTATTCTACCCGGTCTTGCTGGATATATGGAGGGTATTACATGGCCGCGCGTGGATACGAATGTTATCTTCGAGTGCTGAAAGTATCTCTCACGCGTGAGCGAAGCAAACGAGTGAGAGATATATTCTCACATGTGAAAGATAAAAACGATATGTTCACTGCGAGCGGATCTCTCACGAGTGAGCGAAGCGAACCAGTGAGAGATACTTTTAGCACGAGAAGACAAAATTCGTATATCCCCAAGCGACCATATAATGTTCTGTTTATTATATAGGTATTTATGAAATGTCTAGATTTAAAACAATTTGTTTTACTCATTTTCGAAATGATGAAAAAGTGGTCACCAACTGCTAAAACACGCATGTTGTGTAACATGAAACATGATATGAAAGTTATGAAAAACAAATCATGATAATGTAAAATTTGCAATAAAGATGTTAAAACAGTAGAGAAGAATTATATTTAAAGCACAAAAGTATCTTACAATGAAGAGGAAACTCGCGTTTTCTCGGCTAATCGTGTTCGTTACCATGCTGACACCTATATTCTCACATGTGAAAGATGAAAATGATATGTTCACTTCGCGTGGTTACGGTGAAGATATGACTTTTTAGTATAAGGAGAAATCCTGGTGTTTCATCAGTATCTAAATAATAATAATTGTTAAGGGTTTCGTTGTTATAGTCCAAAGTCCGACGTTACGTTAGGGTGTTAAAAGAGAATTTAATCAACGATGACGGGTACGGCAACGGCATTACCGCAAAGCAAGAATGTTATTGGAGTAAAAAAGTAAAATATTCATCATGAGTCATGCATTTAAGTTTACTTCTTTGCCATATTCCACAAAACCACTACGTGACATCGCCAAATGTAAAGTTATGACGACAACGCAAGCAGACCACAACGAACCATTCATTTTCTCTCTTTATACTTTAAAATCGCGTGTACCCAACAAGTTACGGGATACTAGGCCCGTACTGTAAAACAGGCTGAACAAGGTGGAAAAAATCGTAAAAATCTTACGACAGCGCTAAGTTAAGTTCCAGCAGAAACCCATACGAGTTGAAACGTGTAACGGCCCCTTGTGTGCTGGGAAACAAGCTTGTAAATATTCAATTTGCTAAGTACCATATTTGGAACAACAAGAGAGAAACATTCAACCAATCAGTTCGCAAGAACACCGTGACGCAATACCACCAATGTTTTCGACTGGAGCGAGGGGTTTCCAAATATGGTACTTAGCACTGAGTATTCGGAAGCTGTGAACGCGCGTTACACGTTTCAACCATTATGGGTTCCTGGTTCCAAAAAACTAGCCAAATTTGTACTAGAGACGAATAGCTCTTTTAAGGCAAATTATCCGTCTGAGACGGATAAATCGTCTGTAATTCGGCTAGACACGAGTGAATTAGATAAGAATGTTGATCTATCACTTTGCGGTCTTGCCCCAGCACAGTCACAAATGGATTTATTCTTAGATAAACTTTGCGCGCTTTGTATCGTGTTGAAAACAATTTCTTTCATTCAAAAACTCCAGTTCCGTCCGTATTTGCTCTGTTCTAAACCAGTCAGACCGGGGCACTACAGTGTATTACCGTCTCATACTTTGCGCATTCTCTGGTCCAGATATGGTAAAATGACGTAATAGTAGAATGATAATTCGTCTTGGACGAGTTATTCGCCTCTGGTATAAATTTGGCCAGTCATTCTATAAAGAAACGACGATGGCTACAGCAACGAAAACGCCATAAAAAAATAATGTCATCGGTTAAAAGAGGAACAATGATCGTGATGCACGTGCTGCACGTGCGACTCGCATTTTAGTATGTACGTTTGCTGTACTCTGCACAAATATGACGTGAATCACCAAATTGGACGTTTTCAACTAACCTCTGTACACAGGAATAACAATAGAGAAATGCACGACTTCTGGTGGACGAACAAAAGAACCTAATGAGAGATTCTTTGTTTCGTCCACCAACTAGGGTTGTCTATATCATGCACACAATTTTCACTATTATGCTAATTCTTTAAAATCAAAATATGTTACTATTAGGCTCAAAAAGGAACATAAAATGGAAAAGTCCAGACTCCCAGTCCCACCACGTGGCTATGTCCGTTTCCTGTGGTGAGGTCTGGGGCGGTCGATTGTTACATATATTTCTCCACAGGAAATCAGGAATTCCAATCTCGAGATTGTACCTAATTCCATGTATTTGTTTATTTATTTTCGATATTTTGACATATTTCCGGGAATTTTTCTTACCATTATGCAGGCGTAATGCTCGATGCTCCTGCCTCACTATTATGCTCAAAATTATACGGGGATAATGTGGACAACCCTACCACTAACATGGCGGTGATGACGTCACGTGACCTCCTATTTGAGGTTTTAGCGACAAGGAGAGCGTAAAAATACAAACCTTCCATTTTCTATTGTTACCCTGAAATGGCTCGTACCCAGTTAATTTTTAGGATACTTCGCACACATTGTATGACGTGAACGAGATGGAAAGACTTACGGTTTGTGTTAAATCACATTTTGAGGTGACGTTTTCGTCCACGTCTATTTGTGCATTCCTTATTGACCAATCAGAAATGCAAACATTGCTGTGTTTCCATAGCAATTTCCGTATTACACTCTTTAGCCTATTTGTGTATTTTTCATTGAGGGATCAGAAACGCGATATTCTTTTGAGTGTAATAAAAAACGGTTATCGATCTCTTTAACTTTAATTTATGTCGACACTTTTCCCCGGCCGGATATAAAATATTGCTAAGTAGAGCAAGCCGTGCGCTTTGCAAGTGGTCGCACTAAGTTTGCTGAGACATGGAAATCACAAAAAAGACAACTACAAACATGTTGGCGTTATTCGGCCACCAACTTGGCTATTTATTATATCATCAACGAAATCAATAAAAACCGCAGTAAATTAAAGCCATGTTCAGCATCGGTGGGACGAGAAAAAACGCCTACACCTATGAATGAAAGAAAGGAAAACGAAGGACGGAGCAAGGGTAGGGAGGGAGGGAAAATCTTGATAATCCAGGTTTAGTCCGTGAAGGTACAGCTAAGAGCGCCCGTCACGAAGATTGCAATCCCTTAACTAGACCTATTTTTTACTCCGCCCTTATCTTTGATTGGCTCATTTTTTTGGCTGAATGCATCTATTGACGCGAGGAGGTCAAAGTCGACGACATAAATGGCATCATTCCTTACAGTAATAATGCCCCTTTTTTCTACAGGGAACTTCACCCAGCTTGTCATCAGATTCAGCTTCAAACGACGCATTGGGTACTACGTCATCCAAGTCTATCTCCCAGCCTCCTTAATGGTCGCGATCAGCTGGATTGTGTTTTGGTTGGATCAAGACGACATGGGTGGTCGAGTAGGTCTGGGAATTACAACCATACTGACGATTATGTTCTTACTTGGATCAGTGAATACCTCGCTTCCGCGAGTGAGTTATCCAAAGGCCATTGATTGGTTCCTTATAGCCTCTTTCTTGATGGTGTTTCTGGTTTTAGCGGAGTGCATTGTCGTGTATATACTCCGACCAAAGAAAGACGACAAGAACGATGGGAATGAGTTACCCGTTGGTTTTGAACTTGAGCCTGATGAAACTAATGAGGTAACTTACTTATCCCCACATAACTAACATATTTAATTTTGACTATGAAATGATATATGAAATGGATCATATATTAAGCTGCGGATATGAAATGAAGTGAAGTTATGATAATTAACAAATTGATGTCAGTTTTTTGTGCGTCTGTCCTGTTATTGATCATGAATTTCGTCATAACATTGTCAAAGTAGTAGCTGCAGGATTCCACTGGAGATCTCCTTTCCAAGCGACCACTTAAGATTGAAATAAGCTTTCTTTTTACCTCGTCTTTGTTTTTGATGTCTTTAGCTTAAAGTAAACAAATGTCCTCTTTCGATTTCGGAGAAAAAGACATGTTCGATTGTTTTCGTCGGATTGCGTCATTCAAGTGCAGAACTAGCGAATGACCTCATCCCCTTCTTGGCGCGAAACGCAATTGAAAACCTTGCAAGCCAGACAAGTTGCTTGCTCATCTGCTTCGCGTCCGAAAAATCACGCTTCGCTCGTCAAAACATTTTCTCCTGGGATTCTCGTAAGGTCGACTTGTGGCATTTCATATATCAATTCATCGTTGATTCATTCTTCACGGGAACACAAGAACGCACAAATGACCAGCTCCCAACATCAGTGGCTTCATAACTCAGTCGGCAAGAGCGTCGCACCCGTATCGCGAGGTTACGGGTTCAAATCCCGTTGAAGTCTTGAATTTACCAGGCTTTTCTACGCAATTACAAAAATGGCGTTCATAACTGCGAGGATCATAGCTTCACTTGATATTTTATTTTGTTAATGAAATGAACTGTATGTAACTGATCCTCAAACGCCACTTCATTTTATTTATCAAGTCCTTTCACGGGAACACATGAGCCCAACAAATTTACCTGCTCCAAACTGAGACGCTTCAAAGCTCAGTTGGTAGAGCATTGCGCAGGCATTGCAGAGGCCCTGGGTTCGAATCCCATTTGGCATCTCTCAAGAGACAATTGCTTAAATTATAATAATTACAATTACAATTACAATTACAATTACAATAATTATAATTATAATTGTTATTATTATTCAGCTCAATTTTATAATTTCTTTTTATGTATATATTATTTTAGGCCCTTTTTTTCCGTGAAACATATTTTTATTACATTTTTCTATTCTCATTGTAAATAGTAGATTTTATTGAATAGGTAACACTATCTTTTTATCAAGAAATCAAATCGCAAAACGTACAATAGAAATTGAATTGTAATTATTATTATTTTATTAGAGTGCTTATTCACATTAAATTATCATTGTCATATAAAATTATATGACAATGATTGACATATAAAAATTATTGTCATATAAACTTTATTATTATTATGACAGTTTGAAACTTTTGAATGTCAATACCTTAAAGCTACCTGGGGCGTTAATCGTAACCCAGGAGCTCCTTAAAAACACCATGTTCAAGTCCTATTTACAAATATCTTTCTAAAAGTATTATCCACTTAAATCTATTAAACTATGTGAAAATATAAAATAAGTGATTGCTAAAATTAAAAAAAAAAATGAATAATAATAAAAAAATAATAATAATAATACATTTTTTTTTACAATGATATCCTTTGCTGAAATGAAATTCGTGTTATATTGCTCGTAAAGTTTATGTGATTACTTTAAAAGTGCGGGCAATATTAAGAGAGCTTGATAAGACCGATTTCTGCATCTTTAGCAGGACTCCTTTAGTTCTCACTCTTGACCCGAGTAAATTCCTCATTCCCCCCTCCATGTTTGTGGACCATCCACCTAGCACGTCAATAATGATGTTGTATTGTTGCACATCGTACCCAGGGTACTGTCGCTTTATTTCCCATCTTAGGGGGGCATACTTGGCTGTCTTCTCCTCTTCCTTACTTGTTCGGTTATCAATCCATGGACAGCTCATCTCTAGTGTTATCACCTTCTCCTGTTGGTGGTCGATAAAACGGGCATCGATTCTGTTTGCTCTCACCTCGGTGTGCTCAGCATAGAGCGGGACATCCCAGTAGGCTTGAAACTGGTCGTTTTCATTTACCGGTTTGGGTTTTACTTGGGAGAACAATGGTGGGACTTTGTCAATAAGGTTTGCGTCCTTCAGGATCTCGAAGAACAGGATCTTCAAGGCGTTATTGTGCCTTTCCAAGTACTTGTTCTGGGACAAGGTGGGACATCCAGCTAGAATATGCTGAACTGTTTCTGCTGATCTACTGCATAGCCTACATGCCACTTCAGTAGCTGGTCGGGCTCGCACCTTGTGACTGTAATATATTCGTGTTGGCAATAGTTGCTCGTAGAGCTCGATCACTCCTGCAACGGTGTTAGACGGACACAACGTCCAGTCCTTAAGCCAAGCAAAGCAGTCTGCCTTACTCAGACTTACATCCTCCCACCTACTTGTGTGTAGCTTTCCTTGCCACCTCTCTTCCCTCACAGCCTGTGTATTCTGCTTTTCTACAGTTTCCTTCAAGGCAACTTTGATCTTCTTGTCTGTGATTGTTACTCCCCCCTGGGTGATGCAGGGTGACGGGTGCTCAAGGTCCAGGCCAAGACCGAGCTCTGCTGCATACTTCATGCTATCCTTTAAAAATGAATGGTGTCCCACCTCACCTGCTCTTTCTTCAAACGTTATTATTATTATTATTATTATTATTATTATTATTATTATTATTATTATGACACACAGATCAATTCATGACACGCACAATTTTTCCTCCTCTTTATATCTTGCAGGAGATGTTAACAGAAGCCAACGGTGGCAAACCAATTAATGTCTTGAAAAAACGGCAGGTAGTTATACTTGAAAGATCCCTAAGTAACAGCGAACCTGTGATTCCGAAGGCCAGGGGATTTAATAGAAAAATTCCTTTTCTGCCCGAGAAAGATGCTGAGAAACACATGATGAAAAAGTACAGTGCGCATGCTCCTTCTGGGAAGTACGCTGAAGCTATAAGAGGATGCAGACGATGCCAGATAGCGAAGATTATTGATTACATTTGTCGGTTCTTATTTCCTTTAGGTTTTGTCTTATTCAACGTCTGCTACTGGCGGCATTATCTAAAGGATTGATTCTATCGTGATTCTGCTCATTACGGTGTTATTTCGGAAATACGGTTGCCATATTGAACTAGTCGCCCCTCCCATTACGTTTCGTCACTCCTCAGATCTTGCGCCCTCTCGTCCAATATGGCGACCGAAATCAAACAGCTCAGTCAATCTGGCAATTCTCGGTTTTCACATGACGTCACAACCGCCATGTTGGTGCCCAAAACAAAGAAAAGGCGGCCATGTTGGTGCCCCGACCAAATCCTCCGGGAATTTAACACTATTATTATGCAAACGCTTCCTTTTGTTTTCGTTGAAAAACATGGCTGTTGATCACGTGAGTGAAAACCAGCAATAGGCTTGATCAATAGCTATTGCCGTTACGGTGGTCTTAGCAATTCTACAAACGTTTCACACATACAGAAAGCAAATTTTGCAAAATTGCGTCGCCAATATTGAAAAATGGTCACCAAAGATGTACATTTATGTGTTGATTTGGAACATTGCATCACTTTCAACACCTCGATTTGATTGAGTCCGTCTTCCAGAACATTAATAAAACTCGTGTAATCTCGTTTGTCATTGCTAAGGCTGGCGTGGGCCTGTTGGAAGTAGGAAGAGCAGTCCATCTGTCAGCTAAATGGATTTGTATGGCGATGCTCCATCTCTCTTTCTCCGACTTCTGAATTCATTTAGTGTTTACATTGGTTGAATGGGCCAACTGGATGGCTCGCTTTTAGTTGGTTTCTCTTCATTGTTACATTCCCTTGAGTGTGTCTTTTTCGTATATCGCTATGTACCTTGCAACAATTTATTTTTTAATTGGAAGGAAGATAAGTTATGCTGATGTCGATTGGCACCGCCCTAATTTCGTAAATGTTGAGAAGAAAGCTTAGGAATGCACGGCTTTTGGCGCTGGCGCTTGCCATGATGAGTAAAGAAGATTAAAGACAAACAGGACAGAAATACCTTTAAGCTAAGCAAAAGGAAAGTCGTTGTTGTTGTGTTGTGTTTTTACCGTTCAGTATCGTTATTGTGATTTTTTTTTTCCACACGTCGTAAAACGGTTTCATATCCTGCTGTGTTCCTGGAATAGATACGCGTCAAACATTGCAGGGGGATCCATATCTCCAGAGAATATCCTTGTCAGGAGCTCCCGAGTAGATTTATTTATAGAACGCCTCCCTTGGGAGAGTTATCACAGCCCACTGTTGTAAAAGCCAATCGAAACAGAGCTATCCGGCTCAGTGTCAAGGAAAATAATACGTGAAAAACCTGTTCCTAAAAACAAACTTACTCGGGAAAGGGTTGACCCAAGGAATTAGTGGGGATAGAGGCTTCCCTTGATGAGCTCCTGGTGTCGTACATAACACGGGGATCTATATCTCCAGAAAATATCGTTGTAGAATGAAGGGATCCCGGACTTGAAACAGATGGCCCCAACACCATTTCTGTTTTAACCCCCCACCCACCCCCCTCCTCCTACCTGAGCCTCCCTTGGAACGGTTGCCCGAGAAGTTTGCGCCCCTCCCCCTCCCCCCCCCCCTGTTGACACCCCTCCCTTGAAACGAATGCTCCCATGAGTATATCCCTGTAATTAGATGCACGCTGATTTCAATAAGCGTCACGAAGTGTCCCCTTGCTCTTTTCTCCAACTTCAACTTCACTTGTGTCTCGGAATACAGACAATTAACGCCACGACTGTCCCAATAAATGCTGCTCCTCGAGTAAGGATAAACAGGTGCATTTCAGTTCCCTAAGCTGAAAATAAAGCCTGGTTTCCATATAATCTGCAAAGGTCAGTGGATCGGTCTTCGACACCGCCGGTCGTGATGGTCGGGAAAGTAGAACTAGATTCAACTTTCCCGACCATTAGGACCGTGCCGCTTACCGGTCGTAGACTGGAGCAAAGGCGTAGATCTAATTGTGTGCGTTCCTTGAATAAGTGCATACTGGTCCTTCCCTCGTCCTTCTAACATCCTTTTCCCTCTTCGAACCGTAACCACGCATTTTTCGAAGATAATTAATCAACAGTATTTGTAAGAAGCTATAAAATTCAGAGCAATGTATGACGTTCTTTTCCAAATTGAGGCTTAAGTATCTCTGAAAAATGCGTGTTTACCTCCAATTCTCTTTTTGGATACCGAGATCACTTGCAAAGTCCTGCTTTCTCCGCATTCTTTGAACTGCACAGAAATACCTCTGTATTAATAAGCACCACCCATATGAAATTAAGAGTATCTCGAGATGCGCAGAGTGTATGCGCAATAACAATAGTAGGCACCGTACTTCATAAGTGAATTGAGCCCCTTGTTTTATATATATTTCTCGTCAACTACTGGCGGTATCGTGCGCATGAATATCAGAAAGTGACTTAATTTTTTGATATAATGAAATTTTGATCAGAAAACTTCAAAACTCTCTTGACATTGCCTCGTTCCTAAAGTCATTTCCCTTTCGTCCATTCGTGTTGTCCAAATGTAGGCGGTCTCTTTGGGGAAGTTTCCTAATCCTCCCTTTTCAACGCCCTGTCCTCGCGAAAGAATTTTACATGCAAGTTTAATAATGGGGCAGATATGAAAGGTCGTATGCAGAAGGCTTTGTATGCTCGGCTTTTGTTTTAATGGGAGGCTTTCAATGGAGAGGTTTCAATTAAATGGGGCGAGCAGCATACTATCTTTGGGTCGCCTGTAATTCCTTAGGGTTCCTCTCGTCACGGTAGCAGGTGGACCGTCTCGATTTTAGTTTATCGCGAGAATTTTGAGAAAGAGAGCGTGCAGCAGTGTCATACTTCGATGCGTCCTTTTCTTGCACGTCTTCGCTGTCAGAACAAGTACTCGGGTCGAGATCACAAAGAAGTTGTAATATTTTGTTACCCTTTGTTCCAAAATGATAGTAATTGACGCTGTAAATAAGTTTTTTTTAGTAAAATTATCATAAGCGGTATGCACAATTGATCTTTTTTGATGCGTTACTGCCTGGCATCTGCTCGCAGCATTTTAGTTTATCGCGATAATTTTGAGAAAGCGAGCGTGCAGCAGTGTCATACTTCGATGCATCCTTTTCTTGCACGTCTTCGCTGTCAGAACAAGTACTCGGGTCGAGATCACAAAGAAGTTGTAATATTTTGTTACCCTTTGTTCCAAAATGATAGTAATTGACGCTGTAAATAAGTTTTTTTTAGTAAAATTATCATAAGCGGTATGCACAATTGATCTTTTTTGATGCGTTACTGCCTGGCATCTGCTCGCAGCATTTTACTTCAAATCTGTAACCCCTAGTTGATTAATTTTAATCGGTTTAGCTTCTTAAGAAACTATGCGTGGTGATGACTCGGTGTGGAAGTTGGACAGAGCGAGCTAACGAACGCTCTAAACGCCATTTTTAAAATTTCTTTACAATCCAGTTGATGAGCCCTTTTCTGCAATTCTGTTACCGTCGTTGTTAGATCTTTAACCGATACGCGTTTAATTGGCTATATCCCGTCTCATATCTCATAAGCGTTGGAGAAATGATTAATGCTTCATTAAAGTTTTTAAATTATTAATATGGAGGTTTCGGTTCCCTTGACAAAATTCTGAGCTTTGTAACAATTGGCGTATATTTAAATAACCATTTACCGAAATGGAGGTGGCTAGTGGTGTTTATCTATTAAATTTTCGTTTCTTGTTGTTTTTGTGTTCATTTCGCACGAGGTCTTGCGCTTTAATGTTTCGCATGGTTCATTCTTGTACTACGCGAAATATTCAACTTCAAAGACCGTCACGGCAGCCCTACGATAGTGGTTATTTTACTTTAACTCAACGTTTATGCAACAAAAGTTGCGTAAGGACTCACCTCCCCAATTAAAAAGGGTCACGACATGGAATTTTTCTATGATATAGAGCGATATAGGATTTTTTTCTAAAGGCACGTTTTCCTTTGCGCCTGTTTGTTCGGCTGTATACTTTTGTGTTCGGTGCATTTGTTTAACAAAGATTAATTTGAATGCCTTTGAGGATTAAATTCATTAAAGGAACGCCTAAATTTGCATTTGAAAGAACATTTGTGTGGATACAATCCAAAGAACCTGTTCCCAAAGGGACATTCAGAATACCAAGCACTTAGACAATTAAAAATGTCAACTCACGTCTTTCTAATCAAACAAGTTTGATTGCTGAGCTTACAAGCGTTGGAAAGAACAAGAGAAATAACCGCCAAAGGTATGCTCCCCAAAATGTACACACTGAAATATATCAAGCAAGTTTTGCACTGTGTCAAATTGCGGCCTTTGCTAATCGAAAGGCTATCGTATACGTAGAATATTATAGTCGGTAGAAGTATTGCGTTGTGTTGCTTGTCTGTTGCCCTTCGCTTTAAAATCGCAGGGAATGTAGTCATGAGGTCTGCGCTTAGTCGGTAAGTTGCCAAATTCGACAAGGAAAGTCGTTCATTATGCTTCAGTACCTATTCGATTACAATAGTTTGATAATTGATTTCGAAATTTCTAGAAAGCCTCAAGGCAATGCACAATTTTCTCAATTTTTTTATCTATTTTAAAGACTTTATGTTTCCCTGCAATGGTAATTTAATCTTTTCGTCTGCCAAGCTTTCCAATCACTTTAATCCAATGATCCAAGAACGAACGAACTCGAGCGAGTTTGTTGGCATGTCCGACTTGATGCTAGTCCCCATTCGCTTTTTGCTCAGTCATCGAGTAATTTAATTACTCACCTTACTCTGATGATAGCGTATATATCATTCAAACATGAGCTATAAGAGATTGAATTAAGGTATACCGTTCTTCGTGTCTTCCAGAATTAACTTTGTGATATATCGCTGCCGATAAGAGTACAGACAACGCTGAACCGCGTTAGATTTGTTAAGTAGCCGATAAGTAATAAGGAATATATTTGGTGTGCTTATACTGAAGCTTGAGACAAATGTATAAAATTGTTGTGGTCCGTCGACAAACATCTGGTTGAAATTCATGTTCGGTTGAAATTCGAATTAACGAGGTTGACTTGACGTGATTTTCCTGCCTATAAGCCACAATGATCAAGCAACAGTTTTCGAAATGGGAGAGAGACAGGTTGCGATCAAAGAAATACTCATTATTTCATGACGAGTAGCAGGCTGAAGCTAAGGAGAAGGGACACATACAGCTGGGACGAGTTAGAGAAAATAGCTGACGATAGAGACAAGTGGCGATCTACGGTTGCAGCTGTATATCTCACTGGGGATGAAAGAGGATTAATTAGTTAGTTAGGGTGCCTTCGATTCACCGTATTCCGGAATAAGAATACACGGAATATAAGTTGGGAATCCTTCGTTTTTACGGAGATTCACGTTAAAATTGTTAAACATCGTTTAAAATGCTACTTTAAAAATATTTTTATTATCCTTGCTGCTTCGAAACGCGCCAAACATACCGTTTTAACTATCACTCAACCTATTCTTTTTCCGGAATAGGTTCAATCGAACGCGCCATTAGTTAGTTACGTGCCGCCGTACCCACCTCTCCAGAGGATAATCGTTTTTATCTCGGGGGTGGGGTGGGTAGGGCTAAACGTAGGCTAGAATTAAGAAAACAATTTGAGAGTTAGGAAATTAGGCTGTAGTTTGACGTTTTGCCGTTTTACGTCAACGCCATGTTAAATTTTTCTTTTGTCCTCTCCTCTGTCAGCTCGCTTATTCTGGAGCTCACTGCGCTTGCGCGTGCCATTTGCGTTTGCTTGCCTCACTGGGTCATTCTCGTCACCAGAGTCCCGGATCAACCCAAGGCTCTGGGAAACTCTATGTAGGAGAACACGCTCCGTGGGCTCTTATAGACAAAAATTGGCTATTTGAACCTTACGGCGCCTGCTCACTCCACGTGCTAACATGAATGCACCAATTAGAGACGCTTGTGATTGTTCTCACCCTAAAATCAATAAGAAGACAGTTTGTTTAAGGGTTACCCAGAGCTCTTCTGTTTCTCAGTCAAGAGAAGACCTCTTGGGTCGAGATTGATCAAGGGGTATTTCAGTTACAGTAGATCAATTTTTATCTTTTTAAAATTCAGTCCTAAACAAAAGACATCATCTCGAGGCTCTGGGGAATAAACTCATTCAAATCCCTATATTTATTTTCCAGAGCCTCGGGATGATTCATTTTGTTTAGGACGGAATGTCAATATTTCGAATTTGATCTATCGCCAGACCTAGTGTAAATGACATTTTTTCGGATTTTACCGAGATCGACAAAACCCAGGGACCAAAAAAAGTAGTTTGTGCTAGTGTATGAACAGTATAAATAAAGCTGAGGTTCTTCAATCTTTCTAAAGTGCAAAGCAACTGATGAAAGTGAAGGAACGATGTTTGCTTTGTTGTTACTTGTTCCCTGTCAGAAATTGAACCATCACCCCATGGTATTATTTTTTCATATGGGGGAGTGACTTCATCGATTTGAAAATTAAAAACACTTATCTTGTTGGTTTTAGTGTTGGATTTTTGGCAAGGATTTACAGCATGAAATTTTTACTTCTGCTCATCATAGCTATTTCTAAGAGGTTAGTGGTGTTCTGAATGTTAAATCTTGAGACGAGTCGTCTAAATTCAAGAATTAGAGGACTAAGTTGCGAACTGCAGGGCTCCCTTGTATTTAAGGACAACTGAAAAAATATCACCTTTATCAAACGTACATTCTGCTGGTCGTTTAAGAAACACATTGCAAGCCAAAATGAGACACGTCGCTACCGAAATGGAACATCTTTTGATGCTACTCGCATTGTGTCAGTGATCTCTACCATTTTTAGATCTAAAACGACTGCGTCCCTTTCCAACTTAGATCTTAAACAGCCTCCTCCCAGTTCTCCATTCCAATGTTGACCACACGAGTGAACATGTTGCATCCTATTGAAAAGCCAACATTGTAAGCGGTGGGTTGGGAAAAGAGCGGGACTTGGCAAGGCGAACGGGGTGAGGCTTGATGAGACTGCACAAGGGGATACACTGCTTATTTCTTGATCTTCGCGGTGCATTCGATCTTCTCTGCCGATCGCAACTACATCAAATTGTTAAAATAATGCTTGGTACTACTAAAATTGCAAATATTCTACGCGCTTTTCATCAAAACACAACAGCAACAATCAAATTTGGTACAATGTCGTTCAGACTTAGTTCCGGAGTTCGACAAGGTTCTGACGAAGGTCCAAATCTGTTCTGTTTGTTTCTGCAATGTGTATTCTCGGTGGTTGAGGCGGAAATCCAGACATCAATTCCTGACGCAGGTGTAAACTTCAAATTTGAAATTCTCAGCGAATGCAATCCGCGTAAACTGCGTTCAACGGGTCCTGCTAGCGGTTCTAGGCGTATGTTAAGAATTTTATATGCTGATGATATTGTGTTTTTTGATACAGATGAAACGAGATTCAATAAGGTATTGGCAGTGATAGAGTCAGTTTTCACGAGATTCGGTCTAGTTATTGCTGAAAATAAAACAAAATCAATGAGTTTCAACCTGAAGCCAGATGAACAACCTGCAACCCTTCACTTTTCAACTGGCGCGCTAGAAAAAGTCAAAAAGTTCAGATATTTAGGATATCACGTATTCAGATTCTCTAACACTATTTCTAGACATGCAAATCCAAGCAGCGTTCACAGCACTTAACTCAAACCGACGTGCACTTACCAACCGCAATATCAGCCTCCCAGCCCGCGTTTCACTACTTGACAGTTTAGTGCGCTCAAGGCTTCTATATTCAGTCCAAGCATGGAATTTAACCCAGCTGGAAAAAGAGCGACTTGACGTGATCTACCGCAGCTTCTTACGAAAGATGGTTTACAAAGGATATGCCAAAAAAGACCCACAAAATGGCGATTATAGTTTCATTATCTCTAATAAAAAGTTGTACGAGATAACCCGTACAGTTCCACTTCAAGACTTCATTGATAAACAATTCCTAAAGTTCCAAGGCCATGTTACCCGTCTTCAAAAAAACAAACTCCAAAAACAGCTCCAATTTATGATTCCCGAAGTTAAAAACACGCAGAATCTTTGGAATAAATGTGGCAAATTACTGGGAGATTACGACAGTATTCAAACTAGACGACTCATGCAGTCTAGAGCAAAATTCAGACAAGCTATTGATTCGCGGTATGGAACCCGCAGAACAAAGCAAGCCAAGTGAGACACTTCTCCCAGCTAATTATCATTGTCATCATCATTGTCATTGCACGACGGTACGAGTTAAAAACATGGAAGTATCCCAGCAATTTTGACAAGAATTACAGCTTTATTTGAGTTTATATTTGCGTTACTCATTTAAGAAAGGAAATAATTCGTCATCGATTCCATTACGAACCTTACGATTGCTTCCTAGAGTCAGTTCCTCTTTAATTGACTTAAAGAGTAAATATATATGTGTTTATTTCTGTAGAGTTGATAGCGAGGGCGATGATTTAATAACCAAGTTTTTCTCTGGATATGACAAAGCTCTGAGACCAGATTTTGGTGAGAGATTCTTGAAAGTGTAATTGTTGCATTACCCTCAAAGCCTATTCCAGGCTGTCAGTTGGTGGGGATACTGGAGAGAATAGTCCACTCACTTTTTCATCTATTCAAGCTATTTTTGCGCTCGCCCCACCAACCGTGACAGCCTGGAAACAAGACGAACACCATTTCAAATATATTGTCAGTTAGATACAAGCAGGATATTAGGGTGCAGGTACATGGTAATTTTTTAGTTCTAAACAGAAAGCTATGTGCTGGAAATGTGCAGTAATATTTGAAAGTATTTCTTGACGTTTCAGAAAGTGGAAACGCAACAACAGTTATGGCAGATT
>NC_090889.1:37634981-37664981 GCF_036669925.1 Montipora capricornis | reverse complement strand
GGTAAACACAGCTTTTTATTTATGCAAAGCACGAGTTTAAAAGTCTAAAAGCCCGAAACTCTCGTGCTGCATATAAATTCAGCCACGTACACATGCTTTGCATTCTTAAAATAGAGTTTTTGACGTCATTTTATCCTCGATCCAGCTCTCTCAAAATGTTGAAGTTAGTAATGGCCGACCATTAAATAGAAAAATTCCAGCTGAAATATGCAGGTGTCTTTTTTAGATCAAGGCTTAAAACTTGGGTCCGTCTGTTACTAGTTAAAACTCTTTTGAAAACCAAAGAAAAAGGACAATTGATTTTTCGGTCATAGCAGCACTTAAATTTTTCATGTTAGCAGCTGATTAACATAAAGTGAAGGGAACTGTATTCACAAGACGGTTGATTTAAAAAAAAAAACGCGTCAAAAGGTAAGAATAAAAATATCTCTATTTTTTTGAAGACTAAGTATATGTGGCCCTTTTCAATGAATGACTCTTTGTGTGGTATATATACGGGCTTTCCTAGAGATAAATTTTAAGATGCTTGATTTCCATGCACGCCAGATCCTTGTTTAAATGACCACACATATTCTCCAAGGTCTTGAATGTTGTCTACAATTTGATCACAAAAAAAAAAAAAAAAAAATATATATATATATATATATATATATATATATATATATATATATATACAGTATATATATATACTCACCATACGGACATTGTGTTACAGGCAGCTATTCAACCATAACTGTCACATTCTCGTTCAAGCGTCGCATTGGATATTTCCTGATCCAAGTCTACTTTCCAGACATATTTGTGGTCTTGCTTAGCTGGATCGTTTTCTGGATGGAAATAGATGACATTGGCAACAGAATGGCTCTTGGTATAACCTGTATCTTGACCATTATGTTTCTTCTTGGATCCCTGAATGGCAACCTGCCTAGAGTCAGCTATCCAAAGGCACTGGACTGGTATATCCTTACATCCTTCGCGTTTGTCTTCGTGGCATTGATTGAGGCTATCGTCGTGTACGTTATGAACTCGAGTGCCATAAGTGATAAGGAGAAAATCAAATGCAAGGTTTGTAATTTAAAATCCATTTGTTAATTGGTGATGGTGCGTGTAAAATGAGGATGAATCTCAACCTATAGCAAGCATGTGTTTGTTGTCACATGGCCGAGCTTGTGAGACACGTTTTTTTTACTTCACCCTCTTCATCGTTGATATTACAATCTGCTTTTCGCTCTTTGCACTAAAATTCTTCGAACTCAAAGCAGTTTGCAATTCCCTTTCCTTTTAGAGGAGAAAGTGACTTTCCAAACCTCGAGTTTGAAGATTGAAAAGATTCTGCTTTGTTGTAGGTTAATGGAACTCCTCTACCCAAGCAAATTACGAGGAAGATTAAATCCATGATTGTCTCAAAGAAAAATGGCCAATCGTATGTTGAAGAACACAATATGAACGGTGAAGCCAACAGAGCGGGTGATAATGACCTGGAAATGGTTTCGCGGCGGAAGACATCTTCCAAGAGTGTGATGGATGATGCATCTGTCACTGAGTTATTTGGAACAAGCAAAAAAGAGGCTTTCGCTTGTCACATTGACAAAGCATCGCGGTTGCTGTTTCCTTTACTGTTTGTCCTTTTCAATGTTGTTTACTGGGTTTATTTTCCATTGGCTAGTTAGGACTTATTAGCTATATTTTACTAAGAGGCCTGGGGAAGGGAACGACACTTGACGACTGCAAGGAACTAAATGGAAAAGCAACAAAAAGTAATGAAACGACAAAAAGCGAGAAACATGATCAAAAGAGTCGCGACACTACCTATGCCTTTGCAAATAGCGCTGAAAAACAGCAGTGTTTATTTTCGATAGAGATGAGAGATATTTTACTCCATCCAAAGAATTGAGTCAGTACTATGACTTATGCAAATTTTCTTCAAGAAGTCATATGTTCGTGTTAAAATGAAAATCATCTATTAACCTAGAGAGAAGCTCAGAACCTTGAAGCGGTTAACTCTGGTTCAGGGCTGGTTTTTTTCCCTTTTTTGGATGAAACGTAGCTAGCGAATTTTCTGCGCGCGCAGCTTTGATCTTATTTTTGTCCATATTTTGGCATAAAATTGATGTCCTGAAATCCTCAACTTTGTTCCAAAAAAAGGGTAGAGTTGCAAGTTACACGCTACAAGATCGTGTGATTCTGACCTAGAGCTTTGACGTCTTTACAAAAATGTTGGAACAGCCCTTTTCGACGATGACAGATCCAAATGCGTTTTCAATCATTCTTTCTTACTTGGATTTTTCTACCCGCCTTGGAACAAGAAACAATTGGCAAAAACTACCTGACAATAGAGGCTACTCAAACCAATCTGTTATTGGTATTAAATTTTGCTCTCACGCAAAGGGCTGATTAGGA
Source organism: Montipora capricornis (assembly GCF_036669925.1). Taxonomy (NCBI): domain Eukaryota; kingdom Metazoa; phylum Cnidaria; class Anthozoa; order Scleractinia; family Acroporidae; genus Montipora; species Montipora capricornis. The sequence continues at coordinate 37,662,581 of NC_090889.1, read as the reverse complement.
ACCTTAAGATCTACGAGGGTGACGTCGACGGAAATGTCACCTCAAAATATAACGTTGCTTTGTCATAAGTCTTTCTCGATTATTCCATCTCGTTCACTTAGTACAATATTAATGAGGGTGGAAAAATAAATTGGTACCAGAGGATTCAGAGAGAAATAGCCCTTTTTACGGTTAGTTTTTTTTCATTGCATTACAATGTAATCTAGCATGTATGTGTGGCAATTTCGGGCTATTTTGTAGTTTTAACTCGAAATAGACCTTTTTGGCTTGTACATTTTGTTTTCCCAGTACAGATCATGTGATAATACTCAGGAGGTTTGGTCTTTTGTTTTGTTCATTAAAATGAGGGCATGCAAGTCGAATGTGCATGCACGCACTCTTTTTAATGAACAAAACAAAGGACCACGCCTCCTGAGTATTATCACATGATCTGTATTGGGAAAACAAAATGTACAAGCCGAAAAGGTCTATTGCCTTGCATCCACGTTAGATTACATTGTAATGCAAATGAGAAAAACTAACCGTGATAAGCAGCCTTGATAAGTCGCTTATTATCTTGCAGGGGAAACATATCGTGCTTCAAATTGGGGTTAATTAGGAATTAACATAGGCGGCATTCAGCCGCAGTCGAGATTCAAATGTTTTAATTTTTAAACCTATGGAAACCCCAAAATAATGACGCAGTTTGTTTGCTCAACATTATTTAACTACATTGTCTTCGCCAGTAAGATGGAAAGAATGGAGATGGCTTGCAATTTAAAAAAAAAAAAAAAAAAAAAAGAGCATATTCTTTCTTGTCAGTTCTCTGACTCTGTTTTTGAAGTTGGAGATGGTCAAGAGATAACTATGGACAACCTCTCCTCAAATATTTACCCATCGCCCCTTTTAGATCTTCTTGTAATCTCAGAAATATTTTCTAGGCATGTAGACCAATGAGTATGATTATACTTGTGTAGTTTTTGCCGTCCAGAAAGCAACCGATTCCCGTTTGCATAGCTTAGTTATGGCCCAGTTTCAAACAACTGGGGCATAAATGTTTTGTTGAGATTCCCCTGTTAGTTTCGCATACCATGTCTTCTGCCGAAACACCTGACAACGTATGTGTGATAAGGAATCCTTTTGCTATGAAAGATATCCTGTGAAGTCCCTTGTACTTCAAATGATACTGAACCCAAAATATCTTCTAAAAGTATTCTTTTACAAAATTAAACTTGAACATGGCCGTTTTTGCATCAGCATGGAATCCTGCGTTTCTTCGGCATCTTCCCTCCTTCTGTGATAACCAAGCAAAAGTCTCGAAATCGCGCGATTATAGCTCAGAGTGGGGGTAATTAAAATGCCATAAATACACATGCAAATTGCCGTAAAAAAAATTCTCAGCTGAAGATCAATTACAAAGCGTTAATTGTCATTTTTACTTGGAAGCTTAAAACAACAAAAGTGTTCGTTCTTGCAAAGACTGGTGAAGCACAGCCGGACGTTGTAGGCTGCAGTTCGGTAAGTTTTCCGTGATTGTGTATTTTAAAACAGCAAAAATTTATACTGTAGGCTGGGAACACAAATTGCACTCGACTTTCAACTCTCTCGACAACCGAGCAATTTCAGTCAACGAGAAACTGCTGTCTCCAACTTTATTCATAATTCAACAAGCGGTGGTTTGACATCCCTATTGCTCTTACTGTGGCATCCACCAGCTGATATTTAGCTTTCACGGTTTTCGCATTTTAAGACTCACTGGGTAATGTGATGTCGTTTTTGTGATAACAAGTTGACCAGAAGCAATACTATAAAAGTACCAAGCGGTGACCCTGAACGAAACACTTGAATGTCGTCGAGATCTAGCTCATAGAAATGATTCCAATTGACCCGCTTGAAAGACATTTTTTAAGAGTAATTCGTTGGTGAGAAATGTCAGTGAAGCTTTCTGTACAACGCAAAATAATTATTTTAACATAAATGCGACTTCTATCACAGTCACGTTATTTTCTTTCTGTTCCTAATTAATGTGAGCCAAACGAGCTGTCGTACTTCTAGCTTGTCACCAGTTTGGCAACTCAGCTGTTGTTTGTAAACCGTTCACTTCATATTTTGTTTTTTTGTGTTTTTTTGTGGCAAACTTGTAAGTTGCCCTTGGGAAAAATTCACTAGTCTGGTGATGCTTTTTAAGACTTCTGAGTTTAGTTGCGTCTTGTTCATAATCTAGATCAGTTAAGCTACGAAACAGAATCAACGAAGAATTTTTTACCATTTACCCGGACAATTTCATCCTAGAATTTATCTCGTTCCAGAAAAGATAGGCAGTTTTTGCGTTAACAGCATGCTATTAACCTATAGCTTTGATGTCGATGTAAAAAACATATCTCGATTTGACTAGACAAAAGTATTCTATGTTCTGAATAATTATCTAGTTAACTGTAGTCATTGGAGTACTGAGAGAATTCAATGTTCAAAGAGTATTTCCTTAACAGTTTGTACACGACATATACCACGTTTATTTATTAAAAAGCCTTGCGTGCATAGCATTGTTATTGAACCAGTCAAGAAGTCGACAAATAAATACAGAATTGGAGACTTGAGACTTGTGAATGATTGGAATTATTTTTCTTTGTCTTCGGAACACGCGAAACACTGACGGTAACTTTTTTGCGTGTATAGTATGCGTGTTGCTAATGGAATTTTTGACTTCGGTCTCACGCAACGAATAATTCTCATTCTGTCATCCCTTCTTCAACATTCTATTAAAAAAACCCTTTTTTATCAAAATGTTCTTCCCACTAGGAAGAATTAAATACTACGTCAGTTTCTGCATAAAAGTCAAATGAATACAAATATCCTGCGGTGTCTGAAAGGCCGATGTAAATTCATTCAATGCGTGAAACACCTGTCCACGGCGTCTATAAAGTTTTTGCATTTTTCGTTGTTCTTATCTCACTTCAAGTGATTGTAAAAATAGCAAAGGTCTTTTATTTGCAATCAACGTCTTATCAACACAATTCGAACAGTTTTCAAATGGTACCGTTTATTTTTTTCGATATTGATCACCAAGCGCCTCTACATTCGATTGCGCCTGCGTTAGAAGAAAAAGCATTATTCTTTTAATTAGCTTTCACCGATTCTAAAACATATATAAAGAGCTTTAAGCCCGCTCCATTATTTTCAGCTTTATCATATGAATATCCTTAAGCTGTCGTGTATTAAAAAGAAGAAAATATGAAAGAACATTGTTATTATTTGGTTTTAACCTTCGGTAAATAGCGCCGGCTAAACAATAGAAAATTACCCTACATATGCCAAGTTGTCTGTTGAACAAAATAGACGCAGAAATTTGCAAGTTGGTAGACCTTTCAAGTTTTTGTGTCATTCTCTCGTTTATTTAATTAACTCGAAAGAACATCTAGCGATGTTTGTTTGTTAGTTTGTTTGTTTGTTCAGTAATTCTTTTGTTGTGTTTTCTATGGAAAAGTAAAGATTTTTTTTTTTTAATATAAGCAACAAAAGACCAAAGAACATTGATGGTCAATCGAATTGACAGTTAAGATGTCTCATTAACAATTGTCCACAATTTCAAAGATACAGATGGATCTTGTAATAGACCGAATATAATTGGGCGACGGCCGAAATTACAGCAGATATGTGAAATTTCTTCCAAAACCTCAATCCAGCTCGCCATTCCTACCTTGCATACCTCGCCGCGAATATTTAAACAGAGGTCAGTATTGGATAAGCAAGCCTAAGTTATATATATATTTGGTTTTGTCACTCTAACTGTATTAAGGATCGTCGTTGTCGAAAACAGTTTCAAAGGGACGACAGCCGCAATGGAGAATAGAATTTATCCACGACGATAAGCAATTCACTTCGAAACTGAATTCTGGCGGTAAAACGATTGTCTAAGACATTGGTCTTAAGTCTGACCAGTCATTTGTCGCCTTCAAGAAAAGTAGTAAGAATACTAGGTAAGAAGTGGAACCCTGATTGGTAACTTAATAGTAACTTGTTCTCGTTTAGATAATGGTAGAGTTCGTTGTAGACATTTTTTTTTTAAATTTAGAAACTATTGGAAGTACAGAAATTGGCCTATAATTGTTAAGATCCGATTTAATACCCTTTTTAAAAACTGGAGTTAGTCTGGCCGTTTGGACTTAGACAATATGGCGGTAAGCAAAGGTGCGATAATAGCGGAGCTCCGCGCGCGCCGTTTCAATTCGCGCGCTGAGGTTGTGCTTAATGCTTGTTTTCTTTTAAAACTCATACGGTTCAAGAAAATTCATTGCCAAACTGGTGAATTCTAAAGTAGATTTCACTCGAAAAACCGATTTCGTACTCATCGCTTCGTAATTCTTACGAAATATAATTTTAGCGCAAAATTTACCGTGGAAGTCACTAGTTAGGCAATGATTTTTTCTATAGAAGAAAGCAAAGAAAATGATCTAATTATTAAAGCAGCAACCGGAAACATTAAAGTGGTACTACGACCAAAAAAAGAGATCCTTTTTTCCTTTGGATTTCAAAACTATGTTAACTAAACACTAACTGACCCAAGTTTTAAGTTCTGATTTTAAAAAGACACCTGTTTATTTTAACTGGAACTTTCTTATTTATTGGTCCGCCATTTTTTTACACGCTGAAATTTTAAGCTAGTGAGTAAATGACGTCATTTTCTCTAGATCCAACCCTCTGAGGTCCAATCGGCCAGTTTTGAACGTGAGTAATGGCGGACCGTGAAATCAAAAACTTACACTCAAAACAAACAGCCTTTGGATAAAACTCAAAGCGCAAAATTTTGGCAGTTAGGTGTTAGGCGAACACGCTTTCAAAATCTGAAGAAAAAAAGGAACTGAGTTTTTGATCATAGTTCCACTTTAAAATGTGGACAATTCCAAACCTTTTATTTTCACAAACCGTACAGGCAGTAAGAGTAAATAACCAGAGAGCTCCGCTTTTAGGCTTGGCTAAATCTATATATTACCAGCAGCCATCTTTAACAGTTTACTCGGAATGTTATGAAGACCAGTAGCTTTTTTATCATCAATTTTCTTTAAAAGGTTAAGGACGGTGCCTACTAATTTAAGGGTATATTTGCGCGGTTTACTGACTATGCGGGAAAAGTAGATCTTAACAAGTGTTATTGAAATCCAAAAAGAAAACTGGGGGCTACCACGCATTTTTCGAAGATAATTAATCAACAATATACGTAAAACGTTTTAAAATACAAAGCAATGGATGGCATTCTTTTCCAAATTGAAGCTCAAGTATCTCTCAAAAATGCATGGTTACCCCCAATTTCCTTTTTGGATACCAAGATCACTTGCTGAGTTCTGCTTTCTCCGCATAGTTTTGAACCGCGCAAAAATATCCCTGTATTAAAAAGCACTAGCAATAGGAAATCCGAGTATCTCGAGATGCGCAAAAGTACGCGCAATAACAATAGTAGGCACCGTCACGGCAAGAAAGCCCTTGTTTTCTGGTGATTTTACTAAATTGTGAATGACAGGAAAATGCCGCGTTAATAGCTCGTTTTCCTGTTTTTGAAAACGCGCGGAAAGCTCGGTGTTCACTATTGGTTAACAGAGGTAAAATAAGTTGTTCTTACCTAATTTTCCTGCACAAGGAAAACAGGTTTTAACAGTGTGTTTTCCAGGGACATTTTACCCCAGTTATCCGGAGCGAGAAAACGAGGTGTTCATTGTATGTTTTCCTGAAGTTGTAAACGTAATGAAAACATAGCATTCCACAGTGGTTTTCCTACAGGAGCATTACACCGGAAAACATGCTATTTTGCTGATTGTTTTCCCCTGTTTTCCGTAGCGTTCTAACATCGAATTTTTCAAGTGTTTTTAGGTTTGGGAAAACGTACTGAAAACGCGATGTTCAACCTCTATTTTGCTACAGGAGTGTTTCACCGACAAACACGCTGTTTTCTGAGTGTTTTACCCTGTTTCCTGTAGCATTCTAACACGGTATTTTGCAAGTGCTTTTCGAACTCAGGCTGACAAAATGCCGTCAAAATGTCAATTTTCCGATGAACGGGCGGCATGGCTGAGCACTTTCCAATTCAGATAGATCAAATGAGTGTTAACATGATGTTGCAGAGAATTTTCCAATGAGAGCTAACGGCGTAGAAAATTCAGATGTTCCGCCAGCAAAGGTTTTAAATGAGTCATAAATTGAGATAACACGAATGACTGGAGAAGAGCGTCATTTTACCCGACACAGGTCGCCAAAGCTTGGGTTTCGTAGCATCTACGCAAGTTTTACGTCACCTATGCCGTAGAAGAATTCAAGTTTCATTAGTACCGAATCCAGAAACGACAACTCACTTTTTAACTTTCATGTCATCCGGTGTTTGATTTCAGTCGTGAAGTGGGCCGTGCGATAACCTTGCCTGTTGCGCGTGCGCGAAATGTGATTAGTTCCTTTGCAGCTAAACCACAATGAAAAGAGAGAGAGAGAGTCAAGACGCAAATATATAAGTTCTCCTTCAGATTGCAACAATAAGATCGGCCAGAGGGTACAAGGCTTGCATCAATACGCGGCAGCGTTCATGGGTTTTGTGCTCGGTGCGAGTCCTCACATGCAACCGATCCCAGAATCTGTAATCTTACGTCCTGTCGAGACGCTAGGGCCCTTCTGCTGTCTTAAGCTTTGCAAATGGTGAGTTACGCCTCCAATGTAGGCCTCTGAGAGAACACTAGGGCTGATTCTAGAGTTTTTGGTTTGATAACATTCTTTCATTTAAAACCCTTTTTTTTTAATTTGCTCCTATGTGCTTCCCTTGTCTGGGCAGAGAAAATTGTGCTTCGGAGAAACGGCTTACAAAGCTTGTTGGGCCGAGCGTTGTCACCGGCTTCTGCTGCTAGTAGACGGTGTCGATATCGAAAGCGTTACTGTTGGCAATGATAGTACACAGAAGGAAAAAAGAAAATTTATCCCTCGCTGGCTAAAAACGTACGGATGGCTCCGGTGCGATTAAGGGAAAACACTTCATGCATTGTGATGTTTGCCCTAAGTAAAACAAGAATGCGCTCAACATGAACGAAGCCAATTTCTTAAGCCTCAGAGTCAATTTTGTAAACTAAATGGTATTGAACTTCAAAGGTGAAGCTGTATTATTATTATACTGAATGTCTCAAATGGGTTTAAGTGATCATTTTTAACGGAATAAATAAAATGAGTTAGTGGTTCATGATTCCGCTAAGATGTATGTGACCTTTTTTGGGTGGTATTTCTTAAGTACAAACTGCGCTTTGTTACTGGCTTTGTATTACTTTAAAGAGATCGAGCACTCTTGTTGAGGGACATAACATAATGTGTTTATTCAAGATGCTGTGAAATGTAATCAGATACAAGGTATATCTTGAAAAGGAGAAACAAGAGGTTGTCCCTGTGACATTTTCCTTGAAAAAAAAAAAGGGACACATTGGTTTGGTCTGGGACTCATTACTTTTCATGGAGTGAGTGCCAGGGACTCAAGGTATACATGTATCTCATATTTTATTTCTGGGACATAATCAGGGAGGGAGTCAAGTCCTTCTGCCAACAACATTGAATCATTTGAATTTCATTGTGAAAGTAGAGTCACAGCTACGAACTCAGAGTAAATGAAAACGTAAATACAGCCAAATTTGTAAGCTACGCCACCCAACTGATTTTAAAGAGCATTTAAAATACCAGCGAAAAGGAGAAGCCGCAAATGCAGAAAAGGCAGGAAAGTAGGTGCATTTGTGTGACAACACCGCGTTTTCCCTCAAGGCAAACACCTTGGTTTTAAGCATTAACCAACTAGTGAACGCTGAAGAACAAGCGGTTTTTTGGCGTTCTCCGCGCATTCACTGTTCGCGAAAATGCAAGAAAACTCGCTGAAAACTCCACTGAACGCGTTGTTTTGAAACTGGAAAACACCAGTAAACAATGGAAAACAACCTGTTAAGCGTGCGTTAACCGCCCGGTGAACACCAGGACAATGAGAGAAAACTCCGAGTAAACTCCAGTTTACACGCTGTTTTGCGACTGGAAAACGCCGGTAAAACAACTGGAAACAATCCGTTTTCACAGCGTTAACCGCGCGGTGAACACCAGAACAATGCGAGAAAACTCCAGTAAACACCAGTTAACACGCTGTTTCGTGACTGGAAAACGCCAGTAAAACAACGAAAAACAATCTGTTTTCAAAGCGTTAACCAGGCGGTAAACACCTGGAAAACGGCTTGTTTTCCTGTTGTTCACCCTGATGGAAAACTGTCGGATAATGGAACGAAAACTCGAGTTCACCGGCTGGAAAACAAACATAAAACCTTGGATTTTACGATCGGAAAACGCAAGCAAATGTTCAAAAAATGCCACATTTTGCAATGTTCACCGAATGTTTTCCTAGTGGGTGAACGCTACTTTTTTTGCCGTGCGTCCTTAATACAATATCGATACTCGGAGTCTACATGCAAGGTTAATTGTTATGTGGAAGGCCATAAATGATATGATCAGCTTCCCTATACCAGCCCATGTGACTCAGAAACAGAGAGTTACAAGGCTGCTCCATCTTAATACGCTATTCAACCACAAGCTTTTAGCAACGTTTACAGGTATAGTTTTGTATCTAGAACCATGAGGGTATGGAATAACTTAAGCAATGATATCATTGAAGCTACTTCACTAAATGCCTGTAAACATGCGGTTTCAGGGGCCGTTATCGACCTAGAATGACCCTGTTTCTTTCTATTATCGATTTAAAAGGTCTATCGTACTTCTTGTATAATTTACTGTTAAGCTGTGACTTCAGAACTGACCAACTTGTGTCCACGTGTTTGGGAAACCTTTGTGGATTATAATTGTAGATGTAGATGTTGACCATTTGCCGATGAACTGAACTACATAGGCAGCACTAAGTCTTCCTCCTCAGTTTTAAGACGCTGTGACCGGGGTATCTCCGGCACGAATGAACTTGAGTCCGATGCTCAACTGACCGAGCCAGTCGTACCAGTCGTCAGTCGTCGTCATGTTCACACCAACTTTTTTCATGAATTTAAGACGCACATCTTGATACCTTCTTATCATGGATACGCAAAGAGGTCACGTAAAGAATTATTTTCTTGCTTTGTTTCGTGGTATGATCACAAGAAAAATATCGAGAAACGTGCTTATGGAAAATCAAATAAATTTTGATTAGACATAAAAGGTGACTTCTCTTTATGATCCGGGGACAAGAACGTGGTGAAGAAAAAAGGGATTTTGTGGTTACATTGTGACCAGCACGTACAATGGCGGCGTAGCCCGTTTGAAAATGACCAGCTATGTGCATGCGCGTATCTCATGGAATCTCTACCGTGGGTGACTTAAATGTCTGCCTTAATCCAAAATGACAATCTTTAATTCTCACATGCCAAAAGATAGTAATGCCTAATAGCAATAATGAAAATTGCGTTATAATGATCTTGAGCCAGGTTCATTACATGAAACAACTCGTGAATGGTCATAACTGAACGCCAACGCCGATTTCATATTAAAAATTGGACCACAGACAAATTTTAAATGAAAGGTGTTACAATTGAACCAACTGGGAACTCGGAAAAATCCGAGCCCCAGATGGGATTTGAACCCACGACCCTCTGTGATCTAGTACGGATGCTCTAACCACTGAGCTACTGGAGACTCCATGGTGAGCAAGGGTGAAATATGGGTATTTGACTGGAGCTGCATCACGCAGCCACAGAGTCAAATATCGACTGGCAGCATAGCTCATAACTGCATCGCGCAGTCACATTGAGAGCATCATTAAACGATGCGGTCAACTAAACACCAGAGTGAGCGAATGAGAGAGAATGTTTAACACATATATTAAATGGAATATATGTGTTAAATAATATTATTTATGTGTTAAACATTCTCTCTCACTTTGGTGGTTGGTTGGCCGCATCGTTTAATGACGCTCTCAATGTGACTGCGCGATGCAGTTATGAGCTATGCTGTCAGTTGATATTTGACTCTGTGGCTGCGTGATGCAGCTCGAGTCAAATACCCACATTTCACCCTTGCTCACCATAAAGTCTCCAGTAGCTCAGTGGTTAGAGCATCCGTACTAGATCACGGAGGGTCGTGGGTTCGAATCCCATCTGGGGCTCGGATTTTTCCGAGTTCCCAGTCGGTTCAATTGTAACACCTTTCATTTAATATATGTGTTAAACATTCTCTCTCATTCGACCACAGACAAACCACAAGAAAAAGAGCTTTGGAGACAGAGCTGAATAGTTTAATTTTTGACCTCTGGATTCCAATGGAAGGGGCCAGACGTCGTCACTAGATATCGGTCATCAAAAATCATTTTCAAATAGAATTAAGGTGTGTTGTTAAGATTACAAGTAATTTTAAGGATGTGAGGAAATCACTCTGTCGATGCCTATTATGAAAACGTCATTTTTGCCACACCATCGAAAGCATTTGAAGTTTGTCTTTTTGTGTCAGCTACAAGAATGAAGTCTGCCGTTCGTCATTCCTGGGTCCTCTCGGCTTTGCTATTAATATCTCACCAGTAAGTATGACACTTGTTTCGTTCAATAATTTTGGTTTTTGATTATGAAGCATGTTAACCACTCAGGCAACTGGTCCAGCCTGCAATTCGGACTGAACTCGATTCAAGGCGATGCAAACTGTGGAAGTGAAGCTCTTTGCGAGGGTTTCAGAATGCAGTCTGATTTGAAAGCTTTGAATATTGATGTCTCGCAGACATTGAGTATTCGTCACGAATACTTTGTCCGCGTTATTGGACTTGAAAAACACTTTCCAATTACAGATACATTTACTTGTTTCAAGTTATGCGAAGTGACGAAACAGATCAAAACCATTTCCTAAACACAAATTCACAAAAAGTCATAGAGGAATTTCCTCCTGATACCGTGAGTCAACCGTCAACCAATAAAGCTGCAATCCCCCCCTCCCCCACCTCCCCTTCCACCCTCCGGAATAACATCGCTCGAAAAATTTCAATCGTTTTACGTTTTACTTTATTTTTTATGTTTTCTTTTTTTTATGTTCAACTCCCAGCCTGATGAGATTCTACCAAGGGGGACAAAATATTCCGGAATGATGCACCGATTTTTTATATTCGTTTCAGAGTGGATGCTGATGTCATTTCCGCTTTTTTCGACAAGTACGATAAGACGTTGCTTCCAAGCTTTGGTAAATTACCATTGTATTCATGAAACTCATATTTTAAAGAAGTCTGTCTCGACATTAGGTTTGGGTCGTGCTGCTCTAGTTGGTGCTTGTTTAACTTGCCTTGCATTGTGCTGCAGAAACGGGTGAAGTTCTTTCCATCAGAAATAATTTGTACGTTGAATCTTTTGGAAACATCGAGGAAGCTAATATGGTAAGTGCGATTGCAATTGCCGTTGACATCTTTTCTTAGTCACTTTGGTTTATGACCCAGAAAACTTCCCTACCTCAATAGTTTAACATCTCGAGCGTTTCATACCTCAAGGTGGATGATGATGAGTCAGCAATTTTTCGTTGGCTTCACGTTCACAGTCACTCAGCCAGACGGCAAGTCTGTCAGTCAGTCAGTTAGCCAGCAGTCACTCAGTCAATCAGTCAGTCCGAGTGGCACTCAGTCAGTCACTCAGTCAATCAGTCCGTCAGTTAGTCAGTCAGTGAATCAGTCAGTCACATAGTCACTCAGACAGTTAGTCAGTCTGTCACTCTGTCAATCAGTCAGTTAGTCAGTCAGTCAGTCAGTCAGTCAGTCAGTCAATCAGTCAGTCACTTAGACAATCAGTCAGTCAGTTATTCAGTCAGTCACTCTGTCAGTCAATCAATCAGTCAGTTAGTAATTCAGTCAGTCACTCAGTTATTCAGTCACTCACTTAGTCAATCAATCAGCCACTCAGACACTCAGTTAGTAATTCAGTCAGTCACTCAGTCAATCAGGTAGTCAATCAGTCAGTCACTCAGTCACTCAGTCACTCAGTGAATCAGTGAGTCACATAGCCAATCAGTCAGTTAGTCAGTCACTCACTCACTCACTCACTCACTCAGTTAGTCAGTCAGTAAATCAGTCAGTCATTAAATCCGTCAGTCAGTCAGTTATTCAGTTAGTCAATAAGTCAGTCACACATTTAATCAGTGAGTTAGTCAGTCAGTCAGTCAGTTATTCAGTCAGTTAGTCACTCACTCAGTAAATTATCAGTCAGTTAGTCACTCACTCAGTCAGTCAGTCAGTCAATATAGCACTTGTATTTGAACAGACTTAACTGATTAGAGTGTAATGTCAAGTACTAAGGATCTACCTGTGTGGGCCCATTTCCATCAGTAGGGCTAACGCTCACATGGGTCATATAGAGTAGATACTTAGCACTTCACATTACACTCTAATCAGTTAAGTCTGTTCAAATATAAGTGCTACACGGCCAACGTTTGCAAAAACGTAATCCTTACTTGTAGTCGGTCACATAGTCAATCAGTCAGTCACTAAATCAGTCATTCAGTCAATAGGTCAGTCAGTTAGCCACTCATTTAATCACTTAGTCAATCAGTCAGGCAATAAGACAGTCACTCATTCAATAAGTCCGTCAGTTAGTAATTCAGTCCGTCACTTAGTCAATCAGTCAGTGAAGCATTCAGTCACATAGTCAGTCAGTTAATCATTCAGTCAGTCAGTTCGTTCCGCAGTCAGTTAGTTAGCGAGGCAGTCAGCCAGAAAGTCACTCAATCAGTTGGTTAGTCAGTTACTCAATCAACAACTAATCAGTCAGTCACTCAGTCAGTTAATCAGTCCGTCAATCAGTCAGTCAATCAGTCAGTCAGTCACTCTGACAGTTTGTTGATTGATGGTCGATTGATCAATCAATCAATCAATCAATCAATTAACCAGTCATCCATCAATCAACCAGACTTATTCTTACATTTCAGGGAACGACGACAAAACAAAAACAGTCAACACTATCATTTCATTGAACACTTCCATATCATATCATTTCATATCGTTATTTACCGTCGGATTTTAGAGTAGCTTCCAGTAGCTAGTATCTTCCATTTTCACTGAAAGGGGATAGTAACAACGTAATCAATCAATCAATCAATCAACGAGACAACCAATCAATCCAGTCATTGATCTATCCATCAATGAATCAATGAATCAATTAATCAATCAGTCAATAAACCAAAGAACTGATTTAACTTACATGTTAACAATTGTCACTATTTAGGGTTACCTCCAAAAGCTGGGATCTAGGCCCTTATGTATAGAGATGTGAAAACTGTGTAAAACCTCTTGTGTTTGTTTTTCATGCGGTCCTTTCGAGGAATCACAACTTCAACCAAATGAAAACAACGATCACGGTAATTCCAAAAGTGATTACAAAAAGATCTGTGCCTTACCTTGTTAACCGCTTCGTTTGATTGACAGGAGTACAAAGTATATGGCTATTTTCGCCAGTACTGGCATGATCCGAGGCTTGTAGGAAAGTTGAATCGCACTCTCACCTTGCACGGGAAAGACATTGATAACCTTTGGGTTCCAGATCCGTTCTGCTACAATGCACGAGAATCAAACATGATGATACCCAACGAACAAATTCACAGTGTTGTTCACATACGACCCAACGGAAGTATCGAGCTTAGCAAAGGGTGAGCTAGACGTTTATTCCAGACTGAAGCTTTATAATCACCAAAAATGACATTTAAATACTACATTTGTAAGTCCTGGGAAATTAGCAAAAGCTCGTTTGCAACGATAGTTTTAATATAATTGTCTTTTCAGTGACATAATTATGGTTAGAAATCCGATTTAGGTCTTATCATCATTCTTCAATGAAATTGTTGTTGTTGTTGTGGCTTCTTCTTGTTCTTGTTCTTGTTCTTGTTCTTGTTCTTCTTCATGTTCTTCTTCTTGTTCTTGTTCTTCTTGTTGTTGTTGTTGTTCTTCTTCTTCTTCTTGTTCTTGTTGTTCTTGTTGTTCTTGTTGTTCTTGTTGTTCTTGTTCTTGTTCTTGTTGTTCTTCTTGTTGTTCTTCTTGTTGTTCTTCTTGTTGTTCTTCTTGTTGTTCTTCTTCTTCTTCTTCTTCTTCTTCTTCTTCTTCTTCTTCTTCTTCTTCTTCTTCTTCTTCTTCTTCTTCTTCTTCTTCTTCTTCATGTTCTTGTTCTTTTTCTTCTTCTAACATTACAACAAATATTGTTCGTCTCAGAGTTACGTTGCTTGCCTCTTGCGTAATGAACCTCCGTGATTTTCCATTGGATACACAGACGTGTTTTCTCAAATTGGGCAGCTGTAAGTATTGTAATATATCGAATTTTACCTTTTTTGTCAATTTTCATCTCATCACATCCGGATAGCAGACAACAATGGCATCGCCCGAATGTTCTGTGATCTTGCTTTTAAGACGCGGATAGCATAAGGTGTTCACAGGTATGTGACTTATTTCTGTTCTTCTCCACTGCATCCAGATGGCCATTCTGTTGAAGAAGTGGTATACGAGTGGCTTCCTGGAGACACTGAACTTTCGGTTGGACACAGTGAAATGGCTCAGTTCGAGTACAAAGGCTCTAACTTATCCTCGAAAATAGAAGAGTATTCAAGAGGTAAGGAATAAAAACTCCTTATAATGCAACGCTTGACGTAATAGTAAAGTAAAGTAAAGTCTCTGCTTACGAGCTAGCACTTATCTCCGGTTTCATTACCATAAAGCGACTAGGAGTATTTCTACTCCTCCTGGATGGGATGCTAGTCCATCGCAAGGTTACTTACCCCCAGCATTTCGCTGGTACCCGTTTATACACCTGGGTATAAAGAGGCACCGCGAGAGCAAAGTGTCTTGCCCAAGAACACAACACAATGTCACCAGCCAGGACCTGAACACGGACCACTCGATTCGGAGTCGAGCACTCTAACCATGAGGCCACCGCGCCTCTCGCAACGCTTGACGTAATACTGACCGCGATCTGTTTTTCGTGTGCAAACCCTTCCCCTTGCTGTTTTGCTTGCACGGTTTTGCGACTACCTTTACTTTGCTCCTAAAGCCCCGTGCGAACGGACGTAACAATGATGGCCAATATTGTTTGGTGTTACATGTTGCGTCCGTTTGCTCACACTGTTACATGTTGTTGCGTGAGACTGTTGAGACTGGTCAAACGTTTGAGCCAACAACTCCCAGCATTTCTTTTCTTCCGTGATCGGCGAAGCGTAGGGCAACATTGCCGGATCCGTATGCACAGCTCTTCCAACATTGTTTAGGCCACGCCGGGCATTACATTTGGTGTCCACGTGTAGGTAGCCGAGCATTAATTGTTGAAAACAGGATGGCAGCCGAATTTTGTAAGTTTACAAAGTTTTATGAGTCTTATCCTTTTCATAATAAACTACATGTCCTTACATTGTTGGGAGTCGTTGCGTTCGTTTGCACACAACTGCCAACACCATCCAACATCTGCAGAAACAACAAATTCCAACAATATTGGTAGTTGTTGCATTCGTTTGCACGGGCTTAAATGAGACAACTACACAATTTAAGAGGCATCGGTTTTTAGTTCATATGTTTATTTACCCTCAGATTTTAGAGTTTACGTTAGTTTGATGTAGCTAGCATCTCCGAGCATTTACCCACCCCACCATGATACACCACAAAAGACAGACAACAACACCAGGAACTACATGCCCTACTCTTTGCGACAAGTGTGTGGGTTCTTTTACGTCCCACAGGATTATGAACAATGAAGGGTTCTGGTAGGGGAACCTACGGTTTACCGTCCTTATCCGAGGAGACTTGAAAGTCTAACCATTTGCAGATGTCATTACAAAGGCAGCTCTTTCTCCTCAATTATTTAAAGACCTTTAGTGTTGGTCCTGCCGGGGTTAAACTTACGACCTCCTGCACGGCAGCCCAGTGCTGAACCAACTGGGTCACCTGTGCGCGGTAAGCCACCGGTGTGCGGTCGACCAGACGAACTTTTGGTCGAGGTCTTGAATCCAGTAGTGAGACAAAGGACAGGTCCCAGGCTTCTCCAAGACCCTCACTCCTAGGAAAACTATCGCGTCTTCTTCTTAAATAATTTTCCTAAAGAAATCAATGCCTTCCTTTTAATCTTTGCAGCACTAGTACGTGATATTTTAGAAGAGTCCCTTTTAAAATTTAGACCTCTCTAAAAACAGGGTAGGTGGTGGATTTTAGGGGACTTAATACAGGCGTTCTTGAGATGCGGCTGGCAACCAGAAGTGAGCTGATTTCCCTTTTAACTTGTCTTCACACAACTACGTTTACATTGCTACGTATCTTTTCCCCATTAGAGATGATAACTATAAAAACCTGGGAGATACCGCTGTCCTGGTACGCGACCTGTTCTCTTCCGGTTGCCGTCTGAGTCTAAAAACGTGCGTGCTTAAGCTCCCTAATCACCGAAGCGCGAATCGGCACGGTAAATATTTACCACTAGCCACCGAAACTAACAGAGGTTAATAGTTGTTTTAGTACATGCTAAAATAGTGAGATAACATAGCCCAAAAAGATGATTTTAACTCATTTGTTCCTGCACAGATTACACAAATCCCGCGAGAGTTGCTCGGAGGTGAATAACAAAGAGAATTCTGAGTTTGAGTAGCCAATCAGAGCGCGTGTTTAACGCTGTCCCCCGTTTTAGTATATACTAATGAAAGCTATTGGCTGACAAATTCACCCAGTAAATTAAACATGATTTCAAACAATGGGACGCGCTGGTTGCAAGATCGCTTTGACATCGTATGTCACATATTCTCAATGAGTGACATAAAAACGTGTTATTTTTTCCAGCAAACTTCTCAATCCTCACTGCCACGTTTTTCTTTCATCGACGCATCGGTTACTTTCTTATCCAAGTCTACTTCCCAAACATCTTTGTCGTTGTCCTAAGCTGGATCGTGTTCTGGATGGAGAAAGATGACATCGGCAACAGAATGGCTTTGGGTATCACCACAATTCTGACCATAATGTTCCTTCTCGGATCTCTGAATGGTAATCTGCCTAAAGTCAGCTACCCAAAAGCACTGGACTGGTACCTGCTGGTCTCCTTCATCTTTGTCTTCCTGTCTTTGATTGAATGCCTGATAGTGTTTGTCGTTGCAAGGAAGGCAAGCAATTTCAAAGACAAAGCGATTAGATTCAAGGTATTTTCGTTTTCTCGTGTTAACTGTGGTTTGGTCCGGCAAGAAAGAACAAATGAAGGTCTTTTTTTCTGTGTAAGAAAAAGTTGACATAGCTATTCTAACCACTTTCTCAAATTCACAAGGTATTTTGTTCAGAAGTATCAAGTATCCAGAGACAATAAATTATAACTAAGTCCAGAGTAGAGAACCAATAAACCCAACCCACATAACGCGAATTAGATTAGTTGGAGCAATGCTTGCTCAGATGACTGATGACAATGACGATGGTAATGATGATGATGATCATGACAATTATGATTGCGATAATGATGACGTTGATGGTGCCAATGATGATGATGATAATGACGATAATGATGTCGATGGTGGTTCCAATAATGATACCATGATGAAGATGATGGCGATGAGGATAATGACGATGACGACTAGGATGATTATGATGATGAGGACGGTAATGATTACGACGATTATGACGTTGATGGTTCCAATGATGATGAGGATGATACGATAATGATGATGGATATGAGGAAAATGATGATGATGATGATGATGATGATGATGATGATGATGACGACGACGACGAAGATGTTGATGATGATGATGCTGATAAATAAGCCTTAAATTTCATACTCTCGCTCTTCATCTCAGTACAATCCACATTTCGATGAATAACAGTGTCGTATACACTGTAGCTAGTATAGCACGTCGTCGCTAAATAAAGTTTCATTTTATCGTATTTCAGAAGCGTGCAACTCCTCTTTCCTCAAGACTTTGCTCGTCATTGAAGACCTGCCTGTTTGGATCCAGGACGCACAGACGCAATCCCAATGAGTATAATCGAAACGATCAAAGATCAAACTTTGAAGACGATATTGAAATGGCCCATGGCGTGACCAAAGCAAACAGGTTCGTGATGGACGATGGAGTACTTGATCAGACCACCCAAAGGAGCAAGCGAATGATGAAACGAGCCGAAATTATTGATAAGATTTCTCGTGTTTTGTTTCCGCTGACGTTTGTCGCCTATAATATTTTTTATTGGAATTATTACTGAGGTTGCAAAAATTCAAAGGTTTAGCAAAAACGGAATTTTGGTCCATGGAAGATGTGAGTCGATCCTTCCCCTCAAATTCTCTCAAGTGAAAAGCAGTGGTTTCAATAACTTTCTCCATAACCGGCTGGTGATGGTGGAATAGGAAGTGTTGATCGCAGCTCGAACCCAAACACAAAAGCCTGGTCTTAACCTAGTAAGCAACAATTCGTAAGAGGCCCTCAGTATATGTGGCGATAGACCGCCAATAATAAAACCAGCTTTTGTTGAAACCTCTGTTAAACTTTGGTATTTTGATGCGTTGTTTTTGCTATAGAAAATTTAGAGTAGGAGTTGAGTCAAAATAAATTTACATCTGTTGATTTAACAGTATTATGAAATACTGTAAAGAGGTTTAAGTAGCACAACGGGGACTGCAAAAAACATCTTGTACGACATTTCAGTTCCTGTGATTACTTTGTCCACCACGTAAAAGGGAAGAGGCTTCCTTAGATACAATCGAATGATTTGTCAATATGGAATGAGCTTAATATATTATAACCATGCGCTTTTTTGAGGCGGACGGCAACCGGTAAAGAGCATTTCTCGAGCCAGGACAGTGGTGCTTCCCAGATTTTTACAATCATGTGTTCTATGCTATGCATAATATGCATAACAACGAGCTCATGCATGAGGTTACAGTCCAGCAGACCAGACAATTCGGAGATCTTTTTATTGACTTTGTTGCTGAGGATATAATGGTGGGCGATCATTTTTATTTGTAACATCCAGAGGCCAGGGAAATATGCAGGTGAAACATGGCCAGAAATCTTGGACAGGCATGCGCTCTCGATACAGCATTTTTGCGTTACATGGTGTCACAAATGGCCAAGAAATTTATATCTTTTAGTGGGAGAAAAGATGTAAAATCAACGCTACCTCATAAACTGAATGAAAAATCCAAATTGTTCACTTCGATTCTGCTAGCAATCGAGGAAACCGAAAAATATAAAAAAGAATTACACTTCTCCACGTCGGTATTCAGTATACAGTATGCGGTATTCAGCTTTGAAGACCCGAAGAATTTTTCCATGAGGAAAAAACACAAAATCCAAACATAAATCCAGCTGTCGATGAATGCCTCTCGGCTCAAGCCGTAACGTAAAGTGAACTTTGTGCACAGCGATTTGAAATCTTTTGAAGTCAAGTTCGAAGAAATGCTTCAGAACATGTCTCTGCTATCTGTCGTTGTTGCGGTTTTTTGGGTAAAAACAAGCCAAAATACACCAAGCCATTCTCAACTAAACTTCAACATCTTCGGTGCTCCATATCTATATTAGCTAAATTTCATTTAAATGTCTCTTAAACCTCTCGTTGAAAAGCTTGTTTCACAGACAGTTTATTGCCGACATTTTCTCGGGACAATACCTACGTAAATGTCACTACTTGGTGTGTCCTAACCCTATATGAGCCCGAAAACACGCAAAAATCCTGCGGAATTGTCAATTATGTGACATCGTAAATGTAAGTCTCACGAAATCCGATGTCAAAGATTCCTGGCCAGGAGAGTGAAAGATGCCAATCGAGCTCAATTTTCTCGAGAACGAAAACCTTTGTTGCCGAATCACGAGCTTGAGGGCATTGTTTTTGTCCCACTGATGGATTAAGCTAGGCTGGTAAACTTGCCGTTAGAGACTTACAATTGTAAATGATTGACAAAGCCCTTCTTGTTTTAATAAGCTTCATGAAAGCCCAGTTCGCAAGCTAGCATTTTTGTGTACAGTTACCAAACCATCACATTTGCGTTTTAGCATTTGTTCGTGTTATATTCCAGCGCTGCTTTGGTGAGGTTAGTACACTTATTTTGATATCGACCAGTATTTCATTAGAGATAGAAAGTCATTTTCAGTTTTAAGGCTAGAGCAATTAAGTCATCCTCATCTTTGCCATGGCTTCAACAACGTGATTCGTATGCATTGCTGTCTCATTCCATGCGTACTCGACTTCATTGCGACAGCCTCAAAACTGATAAAAATGCCCCTACTTGAGATTTTCCCGTGCTCAAACAGTGCACTTGATTGGGGCATCTTTCGCGGGGACAGTCAATTTCTGTCAACGTGTCCTGCGCTTGGATCCCCGACTCATGTCGACTCTTTTGAGGATTTGGGGGTATTTACAGGAGACCAGGAGGAACTCAGACCGGGATGACATCGTATCGGCCTCCATAAATTTCCTTTTTTCGCGTTTACATGAGACCGGCGTGACAATGAGCTCAGACCGGTCTGACTTCGTCTCGGCTGCTGGACCGAGACAAGAATTCCTCGTACCGGTATGAATTCGTACCGTTCTCAAGTAAATGAGCATTAGCATTAGCATTAGCATTAGCATGAGCACGAGCACGACCACGACCACGACCACGAGCCCGAGCACGAGCACGAGCACGAGCACGAGCATTAGCATTAGCATTAGTATTAGCACCTTCCTCTTGATCTACCGTGATTTGATGTGATTTGATTTGAAGTCAGTAACATAAACCTTAAGAGAGTGCTAGAATTGGTATTAGCATTAGCATTAGCATTAGCATTAGCATATTAGCACTTCCTCTGGATTCTGGACGTCACCTAGCAAACAGGCTTTCTGCAGAACTGATAAATTCACCGCACACTGTAGGTGTTATTGGCACTTTTCAAAGTCTACTTAAAGTGCCCATTCACCCTGTGACGATTGGGATAACCTTCACCCTTTTACACTCCCAAATTAGGCCAATCTCATATCACAAAAAAATGTATTTTTCAAGTTTTTTCTGTTCTTTCTCTTTCACCCTCGTATCAAAGGGGCTTGCAATGTCTACCAACGCATATTCTCTTGGTTTTTTGTGCAGTATTACGATGTCAGGTCGAGAGTGTTACATTACCTTTTCTGTCTGAAGTGTGCAGTCCCATAACATTTTCACATCTTCATTTCCCATCACATACTCTACCTTATGGTCATACCACTTTTCAGAGGAAGGGAAGTCGAGCTCTTCTTATACAAACGTTTAATACTTAACAATTAGACCCGTAGCCCGTAAGGGCCGCAAGGGCTACGGGTCAATAGTCCATGAGGCGAAGCTGAATGAGCTTTAGACCCGTGGCCCTTGAGGGCGAAGGGTCTAATTGTTTTAGTACCACCCAACTAGTAGGACAGAAAAGGCAATAAGAAAGTTGACAAATGCAATACCTATTTGGGAGTAAAACAAAAGAAAGCGTCACGCTTTTGGCTAGTCGAGGACTATTGCTAATAGTCCTCTAGTGGCGTAGCAGGATTTGCAGGATTTGCATTAGTCCACTAGTTGGGAGATACTAAAGCCGTTTATCACCCAATTAATTGATTTGAAACCCGAAAAAACAACCCTGCTTGGTATTAAACAGCACGTAATTGACATTAATAGTTGCGCCGGTTTCCCATTTCAGCAAATGGGCCATGTGCAGCTGGCGATCACATGGTACAAAAACCGCCATACTGGAGAGAAAATTGCGCACTAGGACGCACTAGGACATCTAAAATTAAACAAAGCAACTTAACTTAAATTTTTATTGTTTTAGATGTCCCAGTGGGCAATTTGAATTCCAGTATGGCGGTTGGATCACAAGCTGCAAATGGCCCATTGGTGGAATATAAAACTTTTGCGACACCTTTTATCACTCCTGATGTAGACACTAAACAGGTGTGTCCCAACGAAACGCCACAAATAATTGGTTGATTGAGGTTTTTTTTTTTTGTTGTGGCGAGCTCTAACACACTTTTCAAATTTGAACAAACGTTTTGCAGCACTCGGTTCAGCCAAGTCGGTCGATCTACAAAACGTCAAAAGAGGTTTTTTTAGCATTCTGTACTCACCCAAGTCAAGCCGTGTTGCTCTATCATACCCATTGAACAATAATGTCATAACATCTTCTTTGCTCGATACTCTGTGTGGTGAAAAATATAGTAATTTCAAGTAATATTTAGGGTCTACACATTGCAATTGCTAGATGGAAATAGTCGCGCAACATAGATGCACACCTTAGAGCACTGGAAATTACAAGCAATTATCACTAAAACCATTTGCACAGGGATTCCCTTGGAAAAAGGCGCCAATATACAAAAAAACACAAGCAGAAAATGTTTGTAACTCAGTGTTCAACAGAGGTGTCAGATCCAAAGCCACAGAGGCCAAGCCTCAAAGATCTTTTGGGAAACTAAGTAATAACCAATGAATGAAGGGGGTAGTTTCTAAAGAAACTGTGGTGCTGCGTCGGTGAAGTAGTATACAAAAATTTGGTTTTATCAACGGAGTTGATAATGTAAATTGGCCACCGTACAGCTGACGTTTCGAGCGTTAGCCCTTCGTCAGAGCGAATACTGAGTTACAAACATTTTCTCCTTGTGTTTTTTGTATATTGGATTCGCTCTGACGAAGGGCTAACGCTCGAAACGTCAGCTTTTAGAATCTCTGTATGGTGGCCAATTTACATTATCAACTCCGTTGATAAAACCAAATTTAAGTAAATAACGGCTCATTTCAAGGACGCGAAGTGGAGTTACAGCTTTTTCCAAAATTTAGTTTTATAAGACGAGTCGATAGAGCAGTTGTCAATGAATCGTCCACATCAGTTAATTTATTTTAGATCATTGATTATTGATCATCAATCAATCAGGAAATAATCTCATTCAATTTATCAATCTTGAATCAGTGAATCATCAGTCATCAGTTATAGATCATCGATTAATCAATTATCAATCAATCACTTATTCAATTTAGGCTCATACTTACATTCCAGGCAGCGAGAACAGAAGAACAACAGGAAGCAGAAATACTTTCATTTTCACTGAAATGGGACAGAAACAACGGTTTTATTCGTTTTCTCCGATGCATTTACGAACCGCCTCATCTCATTCACTATGTTCAAGATTGTCCTCAAGGGGAGTCTAAAACTGCACCAAAGTTGAATCCAACTTCAGGCAGCTACAACGTAAACTTCTTTCAACGCACTCATGGGCTGAGGGTCGTTCCTTGGCTACGGACTGGCCACACGTTCGTGTGCTATGACCAATAGCTAAATCTCTCCCTGTCAGTCAGTAATTTCATCAGTATGGCCTCTTTACAGTGTATTAGAACCCTTAAGTGGGAGGCGCGGTGGCCTTATGGTTAGAGTTTTTGACGCCGGATGGAGTGTTCCCGGTTCGGGTCCTGGCCGGGGACATTGTGTTGTGTTCTTAGGCAAGACACTTTACTCCCGCAGTACCTCTCTTCACCCAGGTGTATAAATGGGTACCGGCGAAAATGCTGGGGGTAACCCTGCGATGGACTAGCATCCCATCCAGTGGGAGTAGAAATACTCCTAGTCTCTTCATGCTACAGAAACCGGAGATAAGCGCCGGCCTGATAGGGTGAGGCTTAAAGACTTTCTAGACCCATTATTAAGAGTAAGAATCGAAAATGTAGTTTTCAAAAGAAACGATATCGGTGCTTTTGTGGGCTCATCTAATTTTAATTGTGCCCACAAAACGGAAAACTTTCCTTTTAATCGTACTATAAACATGTACAATTATTTGCCTTCCATGCATCTGTCCTCAAAGAAAATAACACGAGCGGAACTAATGCAAAGTGCCCATCAGCGTAAATTAGATTTCAAATGGAAGCTTTCGCAGGCAGAAAACCATCGCTGTTTGTCACTAAATTGGGTGATAAACGGCTTTCGTATCACCCAACTAGTGGACTAATGCAAATCCTGCATTTTGATTGGCTACGCTAATAGAGGACTATTGGTAATAGTCCTCGAGTAGCGAAAAGCGTAACGCTTTCTTTCGTTTTATTCCCAAATAAATATTTCTTCAATTTTGTATTTGCTAACTTTATTATTGCCTTTCCTGTCCGACTAGTTGGGTGATACTAAGTTCATTCGGCTTTGCCTCAAGAGCTATTGACCTGGTAGCGATTGAAAAGCAGGCTTTAATGCTAATGTTGGTTATACCAACAAAAAAGGGCAGGAAGAAAAGGCTGGAATCATGACGCCTGCAGTGCAGAGGTATTCAAAGGCCAAGACCTTAGCATAATCCTCCCCGGGATTTTTTTGCCGCTATCTTGAATTTCTGAAGCAGAGGAAGTTTGGGAAGAGGAAAAAGATGGTCATCAAGGGGGTACATTAAAAGCGAGAGAGGTGAAGGGAGAGGGGTGGGGGAGAGAGGAAAAAGTGATCGTCCGGTTGTAGGATACCTAGCTTTGATTGGTTGTGGACCCATTTCAGGAAACGGAGTGAAGCGCGTTTAGTTAGGGGGGTGTTTCTCGTTTCATCAGCCTCTTCGTTCCTCTCGTCCCATTCCCTCGCAGCATCCATCCAACATGGCGGCTCCATAGAGTTCGGAAGGCTTGATATGACGCCTGCACTGCAGGCTATCAATATAACCACTCGTGTGCATACGAAGAACACGTCACGTCACGCCACGTTGCAGGAAGTAGTGGTCGAATTGATTCTACGAGTGTTCTAGTTCCCGGTAAAACACTTTCGTCCATATAATAAATGGAGGATATTGCATGGCCACGCGGGGGTACGAATTTTATCTTCTAATGCTGATAGTATCTGTCTCGAGAGAGCGCAGCGGTCACCAACCGCAAAAACACACATATTGTGTAACATGAAACAAGATATGAAAGTTATAAAAAGCAAGTCATGATAGTGTCAGATTGAGCCATCAAAATCTTAACTTGGTTATATTACAGCACAAAATTATCATTATAAAGGGAAGCTAGAGTTCTCAAATTTGCATACGGATTGGCTCTAATTGTTCAGTTAACCGAACGACGCGAAACGGACCGAACATCCTTGTCATATTATTGGTTGTTCAGAACGAGGGACGCCACTCACAGGACTATGAAAGAAGCACCTTCAACGAACATTTGGTCGAAATCTGCTGTCAACGATTAGAGCACGCAACTGATGAAGGAATCCACTTTGTATTCCGAAACAGGTTTTGCAAGCTGGTACAACGCTCTCTGCAGCAAACCTATCAGAAACACCATGATCCACGTAACGATGATGTAGTCGGAGCAATCCTTGCAGAAATGAGAGACAGCCAGGAACCACCATTAATATCCCAAATTAAGCCCCCAGCCAAGCGGACCTTCTCCGACTCAGAAGAAGAAATACCTTCCTCGCAGCCAGCACCAGCCCTCAAGCGTCCATAGCAGAGCGAGAGTTTCAAGCAGACGCGCAAAAGCCTAAAAATCGCTAGCTGTCCTTACAGAATTCGACGACAAGTAATCCTATCCTGTTGGTCTCCAGTACCAGGCAAGGCCACTAGTAAGACCTGAAGAACAGTTCACTGCAGCGTTCAACAAAATCTAGCAAAAAGCAGAACAACAACTCCTCCAGCACGTCAGTGATCCGGCAACAAGAAAAGAACTCTAGTCTCAAGAAAAGTTGGAGCGAATGTTCCCGGACCAAACCAGGCGAGGAAAGGCCGAAAGGACAATCCAGTCAGCGACTAGCTGATCTCTATCCAGAACCAACCCCAGCCAGAGAAAAACGTTGGCTAGAAAAAAAAGAACTGAGCACTATTAAGGAGAAATCGAACGAAATCACAGCTCTACCTCATAAATGTATTTTCCAGAAGGAAAATACAACAAAAGTTGCAACTTATCCAAACGTCTCTTTCACTGACCGACCAACCCTTCGCGACCCATAAGCAAAAATAGAAAGCGACTCCTCAATCGCAGAGCAAATAAAACTCAGTACAAAAGAAATAATGATAGATTCATCAAAAATCTATAGAATATATCTCTTCCTGAAAACGCAAAACGTTGCTCTAACAGGTCTTGAAATTTTTTCCCACTCCCACAAAACTGGTATCACACAAAAAGATATTAAAAGAATTCAACAACTTCACCAAAAACATGCGTTTGAAATATCACTTGGCTGACCGCGAAAGCAACTGTCATCCGTTCCATACCAAATCTACATGGCAACCGTCACCACAACCTTCTGTGGAACTTGAAGGCTGCCTGAAACGCACTAAGCTATAAATTGCTTCAATTCCTTTAGTAATGCCAAAGACCATTTGTCAGCACAAATTATTTATTTATGTGTAATTTATAAATGTTCAAATTTTCTTATCTCGCCTTAACTCGCCTAAACTCGCATTATCTCGTACAACTTCGCCCACTCTTGCCACTGCAAAGTGGATACCAATTTAAATGGGATGATCCATTCAACCAAGATTCAGACCGGTCCCCCTGGGAAAAGTGCTCCACATCAAAAGATTTTGAAATTTTTCCGGTAGGACTGAACCGTTCCATTGAGCTTTGGACCAGAATTTCCGGAAATTTTGGTTGAATGGATCGCGCCTAATTCCTCAACTCACTCTCAGGGTAATTTCATAATAAATCCACAATGGGAAGACACCAAAAAATAGGGATTTCAAAAATTTGAAACAATAGTAATTTGTAAGTCCCATCCTTCTGGAAT
The DNA here is from genome assembly GCF_036669925.1 of Montipora capricornis. Taxonomy (NCBI): domain Eukaryota; kingdom Metazoa; phylum Cnidaria; class Anthozoa; order Scleractinia; family Acroporidae; genus Montipora; species Montipora capricornis. Next base: position 37,635,950 of record NC_090889.1, on the reverse strand, counting down.
TTCCAAATAGCCTCTGTGGTAAGGGTATTTCACCACTAAGGTTTCATGAAGTTTTTCAAAGTACTTAATGGACAGTCAATGGAACTACCAGAACAACCTGAACATGCACTAACTTCTTACCTAACAAAAAGGTTACAATGGTAAGCATGGCAGAAATTCCAGAGGCATGGGGTCACAGGGTCTAGAGAAAGCCACACTGTTTGCTAGTATTTTGGGCCACAAAGTAAGTGACATTAATTAAACTAAAAGTAGAAACAGTGAATCCACGAAAAAGTTTTCAATTTTAATAATTTTTCTTTTAAGGTACGGTAGCTAATGATTTACAATAACGTTTGCAAATGTAATGCATGGAAGCTGTTTACGATAATGAAAATCAGCAGCATAATTATCATCTTACAATCTGATAAAGCTTAACGAAGATTGTAGCTGACAAGTCTGGGATGTAGCCAGAATCCTTTAAATACTCCACATACTGATTACATCCCATATTTCTTAATTATTAAGTTACCTGGTACTAGAAGATCTGTACATTGGTTCCACGTGACATCCTGTTTGGCTTACATTGTAGTCAAGCTGGCAACCATAAGCCATGGTTCATAAAGACTTGTTACCTTTAGCCCTTATAACAACTGAATAAAGGTTTTGCATTGATAGCCAACTTCGTTCGCCATTTTTTTTAATTACCCAAAAGATACGGTTTAACTCCTGTCTCTCACAGGGCCCTCTCGCTCAACTCATTGTCCTGGGAAATTTTAGGTGGGAAGCTTCAACGTGGCGTACATGACATCAAAAGACGTTACAACACGACTGACTTTGGTGGGTCTTTCGGTGGCCATTTTTGTAAGAATGGGAAGCAGGAAAGATTCATCATCACTGACAACTCTTAAGGGTTTGCGAGACAAAGCCGATAATGGAAAGTACTCTTGTTTATCAACTTAAATGAGGTATAGCTCTCTGCACAACTGTGAA
>NC_090889.1:37619981-37627481 GCF_036669925.1 Montipora capricornis | reverse complement strand
AAATTCATCCTCTAACTCTTCATCGTCCTCTAAAATGTCTAAAACCGCCTCACATTCTTCACCAAAAAGAAATAACTCCTCTATTCCAGCCGCCATCTTGGTTTGTTGTGCACGGTCAAGGCCAACATCAGAGAACGTTCTTTTGTTTGGCTCTCTGAAGTTCGCCGGCTTTCCTAACCAGTCCCCTCTATTAACTCTGGCGGGAGTTAAGAAATCTTTAGTAGCTAAGGGCCTGTACCCACTGGGCAAATTTTAAAACATTTGTCATGCATCAGTTCCGTTCTACAGCTGTGTACGGTGTTTTTCACCTTACCAAAATTTTGTCAAACCCCAACAAACTTGAAAAGCGCCGTCGTCCCGCCTCGCAGCAGGGCAACACACATGTTTAACGGGGGCTCTGAGATGTTTTGCGAGAGCTTTAACTTTACGAAATAAGACTGACTCACAGGAATTAAACAATTTTCTTGAAATGTTTAATACGTGAGAATCTTATTTAGCAAAATTAAATCTCTCACAAAATGTAACCGAACACTCCCGTTATAAATATGTGTGGGGTTGGAATCTCAGCTGTGCGTGAATATGCAAATTCGAGGTTGTTTAGCCGGGCTGTCATATAAACGAGACGCGTGGCTGCGCGCAGGTAATAAATGAGAATAACTGGGGGAGAACGCCATTGTTCTTTCCTTGCGTGATCGAATATCGGTTCCAGAATTATTTTCTTAATTTATTCTATAATGGTTGCTTCAAGATTTTACTAAGACGTAGTGGAATTGATCCATACATCCATAGAAGAAATCAAACCTAGGCCCTTTAAGTCTCGAGAGAGGCATGGATTCTGAATTTCTAAGAGATAATTTTAGCAAATCGTTTTGTGTATGGAAAATGGCGGTTCCAGAAGGTTACACACACAAAGTTGATCTTCTGAAATTGCGTAAAAATAAAAACAAGATTTACTGATTTGATTAAAAATAAGATCACCAGCTCGGCGACTGTTAAAAAAACAATTTGGTCTTCTCCTTAAGTTTTCAATCATCAGAAACAATGAAACACATTACATGGAACATTACTTCCAACAGAGAGAGCTTGTCATTCTTAACAGAAACAGTGAAGCAATGATAAACGACGCCTTTAACCGCTTCATTGATCAAGTGAAGGTGAAATAGAGGCATAGTCGCAAAGAGGTTCAGGCTGGGTGATAAAAGGTATTTTGGCTGCATTTGTTAATGTTCGGCTCGATACTGACGAACATTTTCGCGGAGGAAGCTATTTTCGTCTCCCAAAAGAGTTGCAAAATAAGAAATCGAGAACATCCAAGGCAGAGACAACCAGTGACTGAGATGGGCCCTTCGTGCTGCTCTTTTCCGAGCCGCAAAATGAGAAAAAGTAGAAAGAACTAGCAGTTACCCAACAGAACATGGTCTTAATTTAACAGGTATCGACTTCCCAACACTTGTTTTACAAATTGATAAACTCGAAAAACAAAACCTAAATCTTACAATTAATGTGTTTGGCTGGGAAAATGACTATGTTATTTTCCACAAAATCCGCGAAAAACACGGCGCTATTCCACGAAAAACTTGATGCTGATACAGCAAGGTGAGAACACGTACTTCGCTATGTGAAAAGGCTTATCCCTCTCTTGTATGATCAAAACAGGCATAATGAGAGTAAACATTTCTGTGAACGTTGTTTGCATGGGTATACAGCAAAGGATCTACTTGAAAGGCACAAACCTAAATAGAGAGGGTTGTTGAAAAGACCAACAAGAACAGAGCTGGCAAAAGAGGAAAGTAACAATCTGTCTTTCACAAACTACCGTAAGCAGATGAAATTGCCTTTGGTAATATACGCAGACTTCGAGTCTTCGTTGAGACAGATCTGCCAAAAACCAGTCAAGAAGAAAGTTTTCCGTAAAAACAGAGATGCATGAGAGATACGGGCTTGCTTTCACAATAGTGAGAAGCGACGGTGAAATTTTCGGCGCCACTTTTAATTGCAGAGGAGAAAACGCACACTGACCAGACAGAGCGCGAACTGCTTCATGGTCAAAGGTTTCAAATTGGTTAAAGGCCCACAACACCACGCGCACCGCGATCTAACCTAGAAGAGGACTCCTGCAGACGAGGTAAGCGGACCTAAATTTTGCGTCTCCATCGGCCTCCCTTTTTTTTTTAAATAGGCTTAAATTAATGACATCCAGAAGGCAGCTTGAACCGCAAAGAACAACAAGAAAAGAAAGGAACAGAAAGGCTAAAAAATGCTAACGAGGCAGCTGATATCATGGTTGAATTTGAATTCAGTGGGAAAAATAATGAGGAGCAAATTCGCGGATTACATATTAATAACCTTTTAATACGTTGAAAAACAAATAACGGAGACTGATGTAACGTTTTCACATTCATAGAATGGTCTGGTCCGGCTTTACCTGTGTTCAATACATCTACAGTGAACTTGAATGTTGTTTTCAGTGTTCCTAATATAAAGCAAAAAACCGTCTATATGGAATTCTCAAACAGCAGTATCGGTATTTTTAATATTTTGCTGAGTCATTTTGATTATCAACGCTTTACCAGAGCAATAAACACCAAATACAGTTACCAACACTCCCATTACAACAATTGTACCATCCGCAGCTACCTGAAGAAGTTTTAACTTGCCCCATTTTAACTTTAACTGAACTAAACACGGCACCATATACTCCAAGAATGACAAGGCGAGACTTCCGACAAAGGCAGTCAAAAGAGCGAAGTGTGGAACCACAACTGCCAAAAAGAGGGTGGTAAACACAAGAAGGAATCTTGTTGTAGCAGACCAAATGAAAAAGGGAATACAAGAGGTGACTGCAGAAGCAAATCGAGAATCATCAAGAGATTGAAAAACCGGGAAGATGACCAATGTATAGCTAAATATGACATATATCACGTATACAACGCTGACGATTATTCGAGGGGCACCAAGTGGAAAGTTGTTTCCGATCACTTCATCAGTGGCATGGGAGAAGGAGAGAAAGCCACAAAGCGAAAACAGAACTTTGAATATGGTGGCCAACGACAAGGAAATCCCCAAGGCTGAACCGAATTTGGAAGGATCCGCCATGCTTTCCTCGATTGGAATCAAAATTGGGTACACGCAGTAACTGTATATGACCAAGCTGAGCGCGACGAGGGATCCTTCGGTATCCCAGAATAGCAAATCCGTTAAGTTTATGGTCGAGTAGTGGGTGACCGTGTATCATGTCAACACGCTTACCATAGTGATCAAGGACGTTATACTCAACAAACTTTGCCACGCGACGCACGCCAGATCCTTTAGAAACGTGGTCGGCAAAACCAAAGCAGCAACAATGGACGCCCACATAGCTTCTGTGAGCCCTGCTTTGGGAAGGGCATGTGCCATGAGGGATCCACATGAAATAAGGTACGACACACCGAGAATTGACAGATCAAGGCTTTGTAAGGCATCGAGAATCACCCCACCATACCGCGGCCAAAGAACTTTACCAAGCTCGCTGTAATTGTTACGAACTCGTGATTTCATCTTCGATGCAATTTTTGCTTTGTCATCCCCAACAATCGTTTCATGCTCTGTGATTTCGGCGCAATTTTCATCGTAAACGCAATCTATCATGACTTTACCGGTGTACCAATGAACTAAACCGAACAATGGAAAGCCAAGGATGGTTACGAGGCCTCCTTTGAACACCGCGTATGGCAAGGCCAGCGCTCCCACGCCCAGGAGGAAACTGGTCATGTTTGCAACAGCTCGCCATGTTGAAGCTCGACTGTCGAGGATTAGTCTGCTTGTTTCACAGGCTTCTTCTTCATTAATACTTCTGACATTTTTCACGTCCTCCCTTTCATCGTTATCGTGCGTCTTGGTAGCTTTGTAAGTGAATTTACCTTCCTGTAATCCCATAGAAGTTACGAAATGAAAGTGTGTTCTCAAGAAAAACTAACTTCCGAACAGCAGTCAATAATGTGAGGTCGACACAATAGAGTGATTTTCACGGGAGATGAGAACTCTTTAATTTCCCAACCTTCAAAGGAAAACAATGACGAATCAGTTGACCTTGACGTAGGATCGAATTCCGGCGCTCACTCGAATTCGGGTATCCTCCCCGAGAGGAGACGGCTGGACGCTTGAGCGATAGATTGTGTCTTTGACGTAAATTCGTATATAACTTATGCGAAATAAATAGTGGCGGGGAAGTACCATTAGACATTCCAAAACATTGATTTTAACAAAACAGTACTTATATGACAATGCGTAAACCGTCTGTGCTTCGTTTCCAGATGATGCGCGCTTGATTTTGTGGTTAAATGATCAATGTTAATTTGAATTCAATCGGCGAATCATCAACAAAATCTACGGGCCGCCTCAGCTCTAAGACGACCTCATGGGCCCCCTCGTTTTACCGGCAATAAACTCAGAAGTAAATCCAATCGATCCCGAGGAATTTTACTCGCTCTTACGTTAGCGACGTCTGAGAAAAAGTTGCAATAGCAATGGATTTGAAAGCCGTATTTTGACGTTGGCGCCATCTGGAAATTAATTGAAGTTTCCGAACTCAGGCGGTATAAAGCTCGAACAGGCCGTGTCAAAGAACACCGTCGCAACCAAAAAATATAGTTTCTACCGGGCCAATTTGTACAGGCGAGTTCCTGATTGGCGGTGAATAACAATTGCTCACCTCACGCGTCCAGCCGTGATTTCGGGAGTGAGCGCTGGCTCATTTCCCGAAACAGGTGTTGTTTTTAGAAGCGTGGCCCTCAATTTGCAAACGGAGTTCCACTTTAGAACAAATTTACATTCTTAACATTTGCAAGGCCCTAATCCAAGTGACGTTTTCCCGCGGCTCTTAGAAAGCACTCATTTACATTTGTACGCGCGCCATTTCTGCTGAAGGTTATAGTGTTTTTTAGTCTACTTGTTTCACAGGCTCCTTCTTCATCAATACTACTGACCCTTCTCACGCTCTCCCTTTCTTCGCTATTGTGACTGAAAAGCCTAAAGCCAAGCGAAAGGAAAAAAGCAGGCATGACGAGCTGGATACGGCGAGTACATGCTCCAGCGAAAAAACTGTTACGATATTGCGTGAAACGCCGTGTGTCTTTGTGATCTAGTTGCCTTATTTGGTACTATCTTATTTGGTCATTAAAAGAATACAGTTTTGTTTTTACCTGAATTCATGGAATGTTGCTTGTTGAAACATGGTGTCAGAAAGAATTTTACTTGCGTAAATTTTCGTTGAGTCCACGTAAAAACCAGTGGAAGCTGCTAGCAAATCCTGTTCCCTTCGCCTAATTGCATTTCAGAAGCGATTCGCTCATTGAAAGCGCAAGAAGATGTCGACAGATGGTGACCACGTGGAGTCGCACAGCACAAGTAAGCCTAAACAGAAAATAAGGTCATTTACTTTTTGCTGTTTTGCTAGTCTGAGAATGATATTAAAATCAAGGTGTCTCTCACAGGATTGTCCAAGTTTAAGGAGGGAGTTTCCAAGATACAGTAACTGCTGTCTTTGCGTAAAGGCATCAATCTCCATTTGCAAGAGATTAAAATGAATTTATCCCGAGGGAACGAAAACGCAATTGGAGTTTTCGTCTCTGGCAGTGAAACCAAACAATTGGGCTGGATTCCAATGGCAACCATCAGTGAAGTGGAGAGAATGGGCCAAATGGAAGACTTAAAGATAAGTCTGATAACTTTAAACGAGAAATAAATTTCATTCCATTTTAATAAAATTAATTTTTTAATACTAATTCTTTGAGAACATTGACACAGACTGTAAAAACCTTCTTTTTTTTTTAAATTCTGGAGTTAGTGATAATAATTCATGCCATGCCATGTGATACCTATTATGTTCACCTGTCTAATTAAAACATGGTGTTATTGAATTTAAAAAATAAGTAAAATGAAATATCCTACCTGTGTTTATACTACAATTCTATTTTCTCATCTATTTATGATTGTTTTATTTACATTAGTTTCTTTTTTCACTAACTTACTATTTTGCCAAATATTTATGCAGCTATAATAAATAATATATGATGATGACTATATGTATTAGTAGTAGTATCATACAGCCACCAAATGGTGTAGTTTGGTGCCTGAATGCTATATACTTAATAAAGAACAGGCCTCTGTTATTCAAAGGGTTGATAGTGCTATCCAACAGACCAATCTCTACCCAGTGGATAGCGCAATTAGTTTCCTCAATACTTATCTGCTGTATAGTGATTTATCCATTGAATAACCAGGCCCAGGGCTCGATATTCAACTTTTCCAATTACAGTTGAAGGAAAAAAAACAAATTACTAACTTTAAATAAGATTTGGCTTCAGTCAACTTTGGAGCTCATCTGAAGTTTTTGTTTATTTTTTATTTTTATTTTTATTTTTTTTTTGTAACTGGGCAACATGGAGACTGTTAGGGATATATAATATTTCCTTATCTTTCCTTAACTCGCACTAAATCGCAAAAATTCTCGGCGATTTAAGGTCCTAAAGTAGGCCTGACGAAACTGGTCATGTTTGCAACAGCTTGCCACGTTGAAGCTCGACTGTCGAGGATTATAAGTCTGCTTGTTTCACAGGCTTTTTTTACTAACATTTTTCACGTCCTTTCTTTCATCGTTATCGTGCGGCTTGACAGCTTTGTGAGCGAATTTACCTTCCTGTAATCCTACAGGAATTACGAAATGTAGGTGTTCTGAACAAGAACTAACTTGGGAACCGCGATAATAGCCTGACGTCGTCATAAGAGAGCGATTTTCGCGGGAGATAAGAAAACTCTATTAGTTTAGGGCCTGTACCAACTGGGTCAATTTAAAAATATTTGTCATGCATCAGTTCCGTTCTACAGCTGTGTACGCCGTCGTCCCACCTCGGAGAAGGGCAACACACATGTTTAACGGGGGCTCTGAGATATTTTGCGAAAGCTTTAAGTTTACGAAATAAGACTCACAGGGATTAAACAGTTTTCTTGAAATGTTTAATACCTGAGAATCTTATTTATTAAAATTAAATCTCTCACAAAATGTAACCGAACACTTCCGTTATAAATGTGTTTGGGGTTGGAATCTCAGCTGATAGTGAATATGCAAATTTGAGGTTGTTTAGCTGGGCTGTCATAAAAACGAGACGCGTGCCTGCGCGCAGGTACAAATGAGAATAACTGGGGGAGAACGCTATTGTTCTTTCCTTGCGCGATCGAATATCGGTTCCAGAATTATTTTCTTAATTTACTTAAATAATGGTTGCTTCAAGATTTTCCTATGACGTGCTGGAATTAATCTATGGATCAATTCCGAAAGAAGAAAACAAACCACAAAAGAGGCCTCTAGACCCTTTAAGTGTTGAGAGAGGCATGGATTCTGAATTGCTAAGAGATAATTTTAGCGAATCGCTTTGTGTATGGAAAATGACGGTTCCAGAAGGTTATAGATACAAAGTTCATCTTCTAAAATTGCGTAAAAATAAAAACAAGATTTACTGATTT
>NC_090889.1:37589981-37609981 GCF_036669925.1 Montipora capricornis | reverse complement strand
ACTCGCCCCATTTTAACTTTAACTGAACTAAACACGGCACCATATACTCTAAGAACGGCAAGACGAGACTTCCGACAAAGGCAGTCAAAAGAGCGAAGTGTGGAACCACAACTGCCAAAAACAGGGTGGTAAACACAAAAAGGAATCTTGTTGTAGCAGACCAAATGAAAAAGGGAATACAAGAGGTGACTGCAGAAGCAAATCGAGAATCATCAAGAGATTGAAAAACCGGGAAGATGGCCAGTGTATAGCTGAATATGACATATATCACGTATACAACGCTAACAATTATTCGAGGGGCACCAAGTGGAAAGTTGTTTCCGATCACTTCATCAGTGGCATGGGAGAAGGAGAGAAAGCCACAAAGCGAAAACAGAACTTTGAATATGGTGGCCAACGACAAGGAAATCCCCAAGGCTGAACCGAATTTGGAAGGATCCGCCATGCTTTCCTCGATTGGAATCAAAATTGGGTACACGCAGTAACTGTATATGACCAAGCTGAGCGCGACGAGGGATCCTTCGGTATCCCAGAATAGCAAATCCGTTAAGTTTATGGTCGAGTAGTGGGTGACTGTGTACCATATCAACACGCTTACCATAGTGATCAAGGACGTTATACTCAACAAACTTTGCCATGCGACGCACGCCAGATCCTTTAGAAACGTGGTCGGCAAAACCAAAGCAGCAACAATGGACGCCCACATAGCTTCTGTGAGCCCTGCTTTGGGAAGAGCATGTGCCAAGAGGGATCCACATGAAATAAGGTACGACACACCGAAAATTGACAGATCAAGGCTTTGTAAAGCATCGAGAATCTCCCCACCATACCGCGGCCAAAGAACTTTACCAAGCTCGCTGTACTTGTCACGAACTCGTGATATCATCTTCGATGCAATTTGTGTTTTGTCATCCCCAACAATCGTTTCATGCTCTGTAATTTCATCGCAATTTTTATCGTAAACGCAATCTATCATGACTGTACCGGTGTACCAATGAACTAAAGCGAAAAGAGGAAAGCCAAGGATGGTTAAGACGCCTCCTTTGAACACCGCGTACGGCAAGGCCAGCGCTCCCACTCCCAGGAGGAAACTGGTCATGTTTACAACAGCTCGCCATGTTGAAGCTCGACTATCGAGATTTAGTATGCTTGTTTCACAGGCTTCTTCTTCATCAATACTACTGACATTTTTCACGTGCTCCCTTTCATTTCTATCGTGCGTCTTGACAGCTTTGTAAGTGAATTTATCTTCCTGTAATCCCATATTAGTTACGAAATGTAGGTGTGTTCTGAATAAAAACTAACTTGCACACAGCGGTCAATAATAAGAGGTCGTCAAAAGCGAGGGATTTTCACGGGAGATGAAAACTCTTTATTTGCCCAACATTCCAGGGAAAACAATCACGAATCTGTTGACCTTGACGCCTTACTCCCACGTAAAATCCAGAGGAAGCTGCTTGAAAATTCTGTTCCCTTCGCCTGAATGCTCATAAAAAGCGCAAGACGATGTCCACAGATGGTGACTACGTAGAGTCACACAGTGCAAGCAGCATTCAACTTCCAGCGCCAGCATATATTCCCCAAGTTTTACCGCACGATTTTGCGTTGTCGAGCGCGATGCATTGTCGTGGAGATTTTGCTGGAAACCTGGAGTTTTTCAGGCAGGCAATGGAGCAATTACGAAATCGCCACGGGCCTCATTCACCGTGAAGAGACCATTCGCCTAGCAACCTTGAGATCTGCAATGGGCCGAGAATGCCTTCAAATTTTCGTAAACCTAAACCTGTCATCAATTTTCACGGAAAATAAGAAGTCTTTATAAATGCAACATTCAAAGGATAACATTCACGAATCAGTTGACCTTGACGTAGGCTCGATTTCCGCCGCTCACTCGAGTTCGGGTATCCTCCCCGAGAAGAGACGGCCTGACGCGTGGGCGATAGATTGTGTTTGTGACGTAAATTTGTATATAATTTATGCGTAGTCAATAGTTGCGGGAAGTACCATTAGACATCCAAAAACATTAATTTTAACAAAACAGTAATTATATGACAATGCGTAAACAGCCGGTGCTAAGTTTCCAGATGATACGAGCTGGAGTTTGAGGTTAAATGATCAATGTGAGTTTGAATTCAACCGGTGAATCATCAACAAAATCTTCGGGCCGCTTCAGCTCTAAGTCGAACTCATCTCGCCCCTCGTTTTACCGCCAATAAACTCAGAAGTAATTCCAATCGATCTTGAGGATTACATTAGCGACGTCTGAGAAAAAATTGCAATAGCAATGGATTTCAAAACCGTATTTTGACGTTGGCGCTAACTGGGAAATTAATTAAAGTTTCCGAAATCAGGCGGTATAAAACGATACAATCCCCATTCTCCAGCTTCTCGAACACTTCTGTTGTCGAAATCGTGGATGTTTCCTAATTTCAAAGCATTGTAAAGCTCGAACAGGCCGGGTCAAAGAACACCGTCGCAACCAAAAAGTGTAATTTATGCTGGACCGATTTGTGCAGGCGAGTTTCTGATTGGCGGACAATAACAATCGCTCACCTCACTCGTCCAGCTGTGATTTCGGGAGTAAGCGTTGGCTCATTTCCCGAAACAGCGGCTGATAATCGAGCCTAACCTTGACGACGTCAAGAATATTGATTACTGCTTTTAGAAGAATGGCACTCAATTTGCAAACTGAGTGCCACTTTGGAACAAATTTACGTTCTTAACATTTACAAGGCCCTATAGAAAGTGATGTTTTCCCGCGGCTCTTAGAAAGCACTCATCTACATTCGTACGCCTTTTATGCTGAAGAAGGTTATAGTATTTACTTGTTTCAATATTACTGACCCTTCTTACGTTCTCCCTTTCTTCCTTATTGTGACTGAAAAGTCTAAAGCCGAGCGAAAGCAAAAAGGCAAGCATGACGAGCAGGATACGGCGAGTACATGCTCCAGCCAAAAAGCTGTTACGATATTGCGTGACACGCCGTGTGTCTTTGTGATCTAGTTGCCTTATTTGGTATTACCTTATTTGGTCATTAAAAGAATGCAGTTTTGTTTTTACTTGAATTCATGGACTGTTGTTTGTTGAAACATAATGTCAGAAAGAACTCCGCTTTGCTTGCCTAAATTTTAGTTCGAGTCCACGTAAAAACCAGTGGAAGCTGTTGGCAAATCCTGTTCCCTTCGCCTAATCGCATTTCAGAGGCGATTCGCTCATGGAAAGCGCAAGAAGATGTTGACAGATGGTGACCACTTGGAGTCGCACAGCGCAAGCAGCGTTCAACCTCCAGCGCTGGCATATATTCCCTAAGTTTTATCGCACAATTTTCCGTTGCCGAGCGCGATGTATTGCCGTGGAGACGTCGCTGGAAACTGGGAATTTTTCAGGCAGCAATGGAGCGATTACGAAATCGCCACGAGCCTCATTCACCGTGAAGAAACCATTCGCGTCGCAACCTTGAGATCTGCAATAGGCCGAGAATGCCTTCAAATTTCCTTAAACTTGAACCTGTCAGAAGACGACAAAAATAAAATCGACGGATGTCTCGAAGCGTTAGATAACTATTTCAAGCCCACTCGAAATGTGGTTTACGAAAGGTACGTTTTCAATACGTGCATGCAGGATAATGAGGAGTCAGTTCAAAGTGATGTAACCGCATTTAGAAAGTTAGAAACATCCTGCGAATACTGTGAGAGCTGACTGGCGATCTTATCAGGGACAGACTAGTCATCGGACTGAAGAATAATGGTGACAAAGTACGATTATTGAGAGAAAAGAGTTTGGATCTAAAGAAGGCTATTCAAATGTGTACTACAAGCGAAGTAGCCGCGCAGCAAATGAAGAAAATCCAAAGCTCAGAAGACAAAGCCGAGGACGTTAAGAAGTTTGTTGACAGAAAGAATGCTCCAAGGCAGAAATCTGATGATAAACAGACAAAATCTGGCGTGGAAACGTGTTTCGGTTTCACGTGCAAGTGTTGTGGTCGTCAACAACGTCATGTAAAGAGAACGGAGTGTCCGGCGTTCGGGAAAACCTGCAGCAATTGTGAAAAAAAGAGCCACTTCTCGTCCGTTTGTCTCGCAGGGAAGAAAATAAATCAGTTTGAAGATTTTGAAACGTCAAATGAAGACGAAACATGCCTAACCTTGGAAACGGTATCGCTAGTGGATACGAAGGCCAGAGAATGGTTTACAGAAATCCAGTTCTACAAATCACCGAAAGATTATTTTACCACATCCGTGTCATGTCAACTGGACACTGGAGCCACATGTAATGTACTTTGCCTAGATGACCTATCAGCCATTACTCAGCTAGGAGATCCTCCAATTCAAAAGTCATCAGCCAAGCTCAGGCTATTTGGTGGGTCATCTTTGAAGCCTATTGGAAAATGTGACTTGCAAGTGAAGTATCATAATACTAGGCAGACGCTCAAGTTTCAAGTGGTTCAAGACAAGTGTAGACCCTTTCTGTCAGCGGAAACCTGTGAGAAGTTGCAACTCATCAAGTCTAATTCTAGCCTCACTGATACAGTACATCAAGTTAGCGATGCAAAGCCGCTATTTAGCAAGTATCACGATGTAATTACTGGCCTGGGACACATTGGAAATGCCAAAATAGTGGTTGACAAAAATATTATTCAGTACAGCATTCTCCTCGTCGTGTTCCGGTAGCCCTACGAAAGGATGCGGAGAAGAAGATTATTGAGCTTCTGGAAAAAGGGATCATTAAGAAAGCTGAGGAACCCTCAGAGGGGATAAGCAGTATGGTGGTAGTGGTAAAACCTAATAAGATCAGGATTTGTCCAGATCCCAAAGATTTAAACAAGGCTGTTCATCGTCCAAAGTTCCAAATGCCAACCTCAGAGGAACTCTTGCCTGAACTAAGTAAAGCTAGATTCTACAGCTCCTTTGATGCAAAGGATGGCTTTTACCAAGTCAGCTTAGATGAGGAGAGCAGTAAATTAACTACGTTCTGGACGCCTTTTGGAAGATACCGCTACCTAAGAATGCCCTTTGGAATACGTCTTGCCCCGGAAGTATTTGAGAGCAAACTGCAAGAATGATCAGCTGATCTTCGTGGAGTTAAGGTGATCAGAGATGATATCCTGGTGGTCGGATATAAAGAAACCGATGCAGAAGCTCACATTGATCACGATCGAAATGTTGGAGCGAGCAAAACAAGAAAACCCAAAACTTAACAAGTCTAAAGTCAAACTGAGGAAAACACAGGTCAAGTTTATGGGCCATGTAATCTCTAGAGAGGGGTTGAAGCCAGTTCCAGACAAGGTCACAGCCATAAAGAACATGCCAAAGCCAACATCCAATTCTGAAGTTCAGACCCTCCTTGGCTTTGTCAATTATTTGTCTAAATTCCTACCCAAACTCTCTCATGTGTCTGCACCTTTGAGAGAGCTTACCACCAGTTCAGCCAAGTTTACATGAGCAAGACAGCATGATGTAGCTTTCACCACCATTCAGCAGCTAGTCATCAAGCATCCAGTTCTGAAGTTTTAAAATATATGTAACCGAATCGGTTACATATATTTTAGCGCATTCAAAACTTTTACTGTTCAACTTGAAAATGACCGTCGAACGGTCGAAACGTCGTTGTTTTTTAACGTTAACTTTTATAGTGAAATTGTTTATTAAAGAGTGACATATTCGGTAATTAAAATAACTGACCTAAAAATTTCATACTAGTAAGATTCATTCCATTCCATATTTTTACGCAAACAAGTTTCCTTAATTCACTTTCTGAACATACCTGCAAAACAAACAAATAAAGGTATCTCCCCCTTTATATAAGTATGCGCTGGTTGGATTTTCCTCAAAGTCCTCAAACGACCATCGAACGGTCAACCAGTCGAACGCTTTGTGACCTTCGTGACTTGTGCTGTGATTGTGTCGTCAGAGCTGTCACTCAAGAGATTAGGACAAAGCACACAGACCAATGGCTTCGTGCGGTTATTCTGAGTTTGTTGGGGGAATTTGTGGCGCAAGTTCTGATAATCCAGCAAACGTTCAATGCGTAACAATAGCAAAATGTGATAAGGACACCAAGGCACACTTGAGAAGTTATAAAGTGTCGGATTCTTCTCTGGATACAGTGGCTAGGCTTTTGCTCGCACGTGCAGGTAAGCTTTAACTGAAATCACTTAAATTAAGATATTGAGCAGAAAATCACTTTGCAAAATCCGTAGATACTGCCTATTACAGACTTAATGTCAAAAGTAGAAGACCCGCCCACAAGAAATGGACCTAAAAACACTGCTGCCGCAGTCGTGTTGTTGGATATAACTCGTTCTTTAATTCATGAGGCAAGCACCGCGGCACTGCGGCACTAGCCAGTCTACTCAGCTCAATTTAACCTTAAGCCGAATAAGACACTGCGGCACCAGCCATTATACTCAATTCACTCTATCCGACGTGAACGGCGCGAAACCTACTGTCGTTCACTTCGTCACTGCGGCTAGCGTCGCAAACGTAAACGCTACTTTGTGGACGGGTATTCAGCAATCGCTGAAAATTGCGAAAATTGCGAAAATCGATTAAGCAAGATATGGAAGACCATGTAATAATGTATCGTTGTACGAGACTGCGAGCACTCACTTTTCCAGATGTCCCTGAAACGAGTACATTGATCAGCGTAGCCGGATTGTATCACTGCCCGTGAAACTAACGGTTATTGTTTTATTATTAATTGCTTTTAAAGGTGTTTTTGAGATAGATGATATCATTTTGGGTACGACCATTTGCCCACGGCATCGAGATTGATTTGGAATCCGATGGAGATGTAATAAGAAAAATCGCGCCCGCCCACATGAATGGGCATCACACATGGCAGCGAAAGGGGAGCACGGATTAACCCTTTCTCAGTCTCAAAAACTTCAAAAGCTTACTCAAGTACTGATTTCTGTGGCATCGCGTAAGTTCTAATCCCACTGTCGAATACAGTATTGCATGAATAGAACAACCGATATACATACATTCATTCATGCATAACTTTATTTGTCCTTGAATTTCAGTGGAGCTTACAAAGCTACTGTCTCCTGGATTATTTTCTGACATACATTTCAATGGATAATAATAATATTATTGGTAGTAGTATATAAATTTAATAATAACATGTATTATATAATATATACTTGGATTATGTATGCCAGTAATTTATATAACATTATTACATAAATATCATGATGATGATAATAATAATAATGATAATGATAATGATAATGATAATAATAATAATAATAATAATGATAATAATAATATATCTGTAACCCTATACGTACTTTTCTAATGACGAAATATTGGTAAAATAAGAAATATATACACCCTCACAGCCGTGCAGCCATCTTGCGCCATTATTTTGTTTTTCTTGAAAATATATTTCAATCACATTTTCTGAATGAAACCTGCACCTAGTTTTTGAATAAATTGCGCTCTCTCTCTCTGAGCCTTAACGAACAATAAATCCTGGCTAATTTTCCAACCTACAAGACATACATGGTGTGATGGTCTGCGGGTTTGAGTACTCTATTGACCACAACCATGCTAATTCCGTTGTATGTGTCGAAAACACTGATGTATATACTATCCTGAAACTAGCGCGTGTGTGTTAAGGTGGCTCAAACCAGTTTCAACCATTTTTGAGGGAATATCTCATTAGACAGACTAACTCTTTAACGCTGTTTCAGTGAACGGCAATGTTATGGTACCACATGAAACACCGGCCGATAATTGCTTAACAAGATGCACATGTTACTGTGACGTAATAAATTACCATGGCAACAAAAGAAGCATCTAAAAACGCCCTATATGTTGTGTTCAAGCACTTAGTATCGGAAAAACGAACTAAGGTGACCCCCATTTTTTATTACTGAAAAGCGATTAGCAGGCTAAGATGAAACTCTTTGCAAAGTTTAAAAAAAATCTGGAGCGGATTCAGAACCACCTTAAAATTCCCAATTGTGAAGGTTGCTATGAATCTGCTGCAGATAATAGGCCATTTCGGACTTGTCTGCCTCCTCTTCAAAGCGGGTCTAAGTGCCAAGTTTTTGTGATGGTAATTAGTTCTACTTTCATATCATATCATATATCTTTATTTACCCTCGGATTTTTAGAGTAGCTTGGTGTAGCTAATTTCTCCGAGCATTTACCTTCCCAACCATGATACATCACAGAAGACAGACCACAACACCGGGAACTACATGCCCTACTCTTTGCGACAAGTGTGCTGGTTCTTTTACGTCCCACAGGATTATGAACATTGAAGGGTTGTGAGACGGGACCTCCGGCTTATCGTCCTTATCCGAGAGGACTAGAGAGTCTAACCATTTCCAGATGTAATTACAAAGGCAGCACTTTCTCATCAGTTATTTAAAGACCCTGAGTGTTGGTCCGGCCGGAGTTGAACTCACGACCTCCCACGTGACAGCCTGGTGCTCAACCAACTGAGCCACCGGTACATGCGCGGTATATGCGCGGTATATACTTTACATATAACTAACATATAACTATAACTAAATTTCGCACTTAGATCGGGTTTGAAGAGGAGACAGGCATGATCCCGGAAATGGCCTATTTTCTTAAACTTTGCAATGAGTTTTGTCTTAGCGTGCTAATTAATCTCCAGCAATAAAAAATGGGAATCACCGAGTTCGTTTTTGAGATATAGGCGTTTAAAGATAATATATAGCGTGTTTTTCGGTGCCTCATTTGTTTCCATGGTAACCTATTACGTCACATTAATGAGTGCATCTGGTTAAGCATTTATTGGTGTTTCATGTGGTATCATAGCATTGCAGTTAAAGCGCCCATAACGTAAAAATTTTTATTTTCCCTTTTGAAAGTCCATATGGAAAAATGAACTTTAGCGAAAGGATTTTTCCATTCAAACGAGAGAGAAATTTTCTTCGACTTTTTAAGTAGCGTGCAAATTGCCCGCCATTTTGGCGTACCACTCGCTGAAGTCTTCTCTCGACTTATGACGTAGATTCAGAAACACGTGGTCAGAGAAAATGAGGATTTGAGAGTTGATGCGAAAAAATTCCTGAAAGATGCGTTGCCCCTCGATGTAACAACACAGCTGATCTTGAAAAAAGAATATGGGTGCATAGGAATCCTTTCTTCAACTCGGAAACCGCAATAGCCCAAACAATTGTCTTGGCGAAACGAAAGAACTGGATGCCCGGTAAAACTTCGCCACTGTGCTACAACTTCGGCCATAAGTAGTACTAACTTCGCTAGAACAGCAAGTCAAGCGCAAGTCAAGTTTTTGAGACTGAGCAAGGGTTAATCCGCGCTCCCCTTTCACTGCCATGTGTAATGCCCATTCATGTGGGCGGGCGCGATTTTTCTTATTACATCTCAATCGGATTCCAAATCGATCTCGATGCCGTGGGCAAATCGTCGTACCCAAGATGATATCATCTAACTCAAAAACACCTTTAAAAGCAATTAATAAGAAAACAATAACTGTTAGTTTCACGGGCAGTGATACAATCCGGCTGCGCTGATCAATGTACTCGTTTCAGGGACAACTGGGAAAGTGAGTACTCGCAGTCTCGTACAACCATACATGATTACATGGTTTTCCATATCTTGCTTACTCGATTTTCGCAATTGGAACGATTGCTGAATACCCGTCCACAAAGTAGCGTTTACGTTTGCGACGCTAGCCGCAGTGCCGAGTGATAGAGTGAATTGAGTAAAATGGCTGGTGCCACAGCACTGCCGCAGTGCCTTAGTCGACTTAAGGTTAAATTGAGCTGAGTAGACTGGCTAGTGCCGCAGTGCCATGGTGCTTGTCTCATGGATTAAAGAACGAGGTATATCCAACAACACGACTGCGGCAGCAGTGTTTTTAGGTCCATTTCTTGTGGGCGGGTCTTCTACTTTTGACATTAAGTCTGTAATAGGTAGTATCTGCGGATTTCGCAAAGTGATTTTCTGCTCAATATCTTAATTTAAGTGATTTCAGTTAAAGCTTACCTGCACGTGCGAGCAAAAGCCTAGCCACTGTATCCAGAGAAGAATCCGACACTTTATAACTTCTCAAGTGTGCCTTGGTGTCCTTATCACATTTTGCTATTGTTACGCATTGAACGTTTGCTGGATTATCAGAACTTGCGCCACAAATTCCCCCAACAAACAAAGAATAACCGCACGAAGCCATTGGTCTGCGTGCTTTGTCCTAATCTCTTGCGTGACAGCTCTGACGACACAATCACGGCACAACTCACGAAGGTCACAAAGCGTTCGACTGGCGGCAGGTTAGTTTTTCGATGAAACTAACCTGCCGTTCGACTGGTTGACCGTTCGATGGTCGTTTGAGGACTTCGAGGAAAATCAAACCACCGCATACTTATATAAAGAGGGAGATACCTTTATTTGTTTGTTTTGCAGGTATGTTCAGAAAGTGAATTAAGGAAACTTGTTTGCGTCAAAATATGGAATGGAATGAATCTTACTGGTATGCAAATTTTTAGGTCAGTTATTTTAATTACCGAATATGTCACTCTTTAATAAACCAAGACAGTTAAATTTCAATGACACGTTCCAATTTACCTACAGTAGTTCCAGTAAACCTTAAGTCTCGAATTGTTCAGTGAATAATCGAGATTAGCGTGTGCGATTTCAATATACCTCGCCTCCGCTTTGGTTGTCAAAAATCGACTTTTGTTGACAAACAGCATGTTGAAATTGGGTCTCAAAAATCCTCCGTTTCATTTACCCAAAATTGTATTCAATTTAATTGCAGCAGAAACATTGGTTATTCCGATGAATATCGTCTCGTTTGAGAAAGCCATGTACCAGGATGCTTTTTTGACGGTCAAATTTCGCACAAATTTGGCAGTACTCTGTAATCAATCTAAAAAGGTTAAGTTTTAAAATTTGGTCAAAAATTCCAGTTTTTTTATATTGTACCGTTAAGAGCGCTAAAAGGTGAATGAATTATTCTAGCTGTGCCATGTTGTTTTGATTTTTAAGTTTCAAAAATAGCGATTCAAACAAGCGACATTTTGGAGTCGTTTTCACTCGCTCACAAGGCCCAATACCGAAAAAGTCGCCGTCCAGGTAAAATAATTATCGAAACAAACTAAAACATATTTTTCTAAAAATGGTTTTCGTAGGCCTTTATTGTGACAAAGTTTGGCAATTTTCGATTTTTTTTATCTTGCACAGTCTTGGGTAAAAATTGCTGAGAGGCACTCTTAATTTCACACAGTGTTTGTTTCATTTGTTAACCTTATTGTGGGGTTGAGAGTTTGCTTTGTGAATTTCTCCCCCTCATTTTACAGACTAACCCCAGCTTTTGTCTATGATTGTACCTCAAATCACCATCCACACACACATAATTCGCCCCAAAGTACCTGCTAACTAGTGAATGTTTTAGTTAGTGCAGAGGAACCCCTTCTTGTAAGGAGGATTCTACTAACAACACCATTAGGGAAGCCACAAAGGTTGCTAGTGAAACTGCCGCTATTACTATTAAACAACCGCTTTCAACTTTAAAAACTAAATGGAGTTATAGACGGTAAACGAAGGTGACAATACCACAAGTACGTTTTTGGACATCGAGCTCGTCATCCTTCTATTTTGCGATTTAAGAGATAGTAGGTGCGTCGGGGTTTAGTTATGCTTTGTCGCGTGTAGGAAACCAGTGCGTCCCTATGATTTGCTAGGTTTAGGTGGCTTCAAATTTGTGAACAGATTGAAGCTCTGACTAAAAAGTTCTTGGGTGACTTGTCCTTCCTGTAAGCGACAATAGGAGATTAGGAAAGATACTCGTTCAGTGAACGTTGATCATGGTGTTTCTGATAGGTTCGCTACGGAGAACGCTGTATCACATTTAAATGTTTTGTTCAGGGTCACCGCTCGATAGTGATAGTGTTGCTTCAACTCAGTGTTGTCACAAAAACGTCGTTGCATTACCCTTGCATTACATTACCCAAGTGTTTATTCTTCATTTGAATCTTAAAATTAATTTATTTGCAGATTACTTGTCCTCTTACTACGAAAGTCAAGCTCGACATCTCTATGCAATAAGCGCATTCAAAATTTCCTCGTATTATTTGATAAAAGTATTTGGTTCTTTTTTTGGTTTTCTTTTGCTTTTTTTTTTTTTTTTGAAAAAAGTGTTTTTCTGCTTATATCAGTGAAAAATACGTTTTCTCTCCCGTCCACTTCTTATGCATAATCTTCGCGGAAATTACATTCTGTTCCTCAATAAATCTGGAACAACCAGTTCTGGTCTTAGTTCTCTCTTTTCTTACGTATCAGCTAAGTTGCGGAATGCGCTACCTGATTTTATCCGTACCTATGAGTTTACTGGTTTTAAAAGAGAATCCAGGGCCGCATTTTTCAAGCGGCTTTTCTTTTTAATGAATATATCTTTAAATATTATGTATTTAGTAGGTATCTGTATATGCTATGTATTTTAGCTGTAAATGTAATGTCTCGAAGATATTAGCTCCTGTACTTATTCGGAAAAAGCTTATGACTGTATGTATTTTACCTTTAGGGGGGCGCATGCGCACACTTTGCAATCTGCGACCCTAGTGCTTACCATATAACAGATAAAATGACTTTTCTCTTGAATACAGAGGCCATCTAATTCTTACGCTATATTGACAAGGGCGGTTTGGAGCTGTGAGTAGGCGTGGGATTTGTCACATATGGTTTAGGGGCCGACATATCTCTCCCTCAATGCCGTACCGGGAGGCAAGGTCGGTAGCAGAAAGCAGCGAAGGGCCAACTGCGTCCAAAAGCGATCGCACGGGCCAAAATCCCGGGATGACTCGTTTGGTACGACGCTCCAGCGCCTGTGTCTGGAGGTAATGCGCTTTTTTCTCTTGTTCAAACAATCCGTTAGCGCATGCGCAAATGTTCTGGCTCTTCAATACCTAGCCTACCAAAAAAAATTAACATGCTTCCCAAAACTGCACACTACAAAGTCCGGAACTGTGGTCCAGACCTCGCTCATAGAAATATTCCCATTGACCACCTGAAAGATAATTTTTAGGAGTAATTCTGGTAGATCGTCGGTGAAAAATGTCAATGAAGCTGACAATACAAAATAAATATTTTAACATAAATGTAACTTCGATCTAGCACAGTCACGTTATTTTCTTTCAGTTCCCAATTTATGTGTACCAAACAAGCTGTCGTACTTTTAGCTTGTCACCAGGTTTTGCAACTCAGCTGTTGCTTGCAAACCGTACACTTCATTTTTTTTATTTTATTTATTTTTTTTGTGGCAAACTTCGTGACAAATTCACCAGTCTGGTGATACTTTTTAAGACTTGTGTGGTTAGTTACGTCTTGTTCATAATCTGGATCAGTCAAGCGACGAAACAGAATAAATGAAGACATTTTTACAATTATCACCAAAACCATTTGCACAGGGATTCCCTTGGAAAAAGACGCCAATATACAAAAAAAACAAGTGAATAACGAATGAATGAATGGGGTAGTTTCTAAAGAAACTGTGGTGCTGCGTCGGTAGGGAAGTAGTATACAAAATTTTGGTTTTATCAACGGAGTTGATAATGTAAATTGGCCACCGTACAGAGATTCTAAAAGCTGACGTTTCGAGCGTTAGCCCTTCGTCAGAGCGAATACTGAGTTACAAACATTTTCTCCTTGTGTTTTTTGTATATTGGATTCGCTCTGACGAAGGGCTAACGCTCGAAACGTCAGCTTTTAGAATCTGTACGGTGGCCAATTAACTTTATCAACTCCGTTAAAAAAAACAAATTGAAGTAAATAACAGCTCCTTTGAAGTGGAGTTACACCTTTTTTCCAAAAGTTAGTTTTACAGGACGAGTCGATAGAGCAGTTGTCAATGATTCGTCCACATCAGTTAATTTATTTTACATCATTGATTATTGATCATCAATCAATCAGGAAATAACCTCATTCAATTCATCAATCTTGAATTTGTGAATCATAAATCATCAGTTATAGATCATCGATGAATTAATTATCAATCAATCACTTATTCAATTTAGGCTCATACTTACATTCCAGGCAGCGAGAACAGAAGAACAACAGGAAGCAGAAATACTTTCATTTTCACTGAAATGGGACCGAAACAACGGTTTTTTTCATCGTTTTATTCGATGCATTTACGAACCGCCTCATCTCATTCAGTATGTTCAAGATTGCCCTCAAGGGGAGTCTAAATTTGTCCACCAAAGTTGAATCCAACTTCAGGCAGCTACAACGTACACCTCTTTCAACGCACTTCGTGGGCTGAGGGTCGCCCCTTGGCTACGGACTGGGCACACGTTCGTGTGCTATGACCGAAAGCTAAATCTCTCCCTGTCAGTCAGTAATTTCATCAGTATGGCCTGTTTACAGTGCTTTAGAACCCTTTAGTGGGAGGTGCGGTGGCCTTATAGTTTGAGTTTTTGACTCCGAATGGAGTGTTCCGGGTTCGGGTCCCGGCCGGGCACATTGTGTTGTGTTCTTAGGCAAGACAATTTACTCCCGCAGTGCCTCTCTTCACCCAGGTGTATAAATGGGTACCGGCGAATTTAATGCTGGGGGGTAACCCTGCGATGGACTAGCATCCCATCCAGTGAGAGTAGAAATACTCCTAGTCTCTTCACGCTACAGAAACCGGAGATAGGCGCCGGCCTGATGGGCTCAGACTTAAAGACTTTCTAGACCCTTTAGTAAGAGTAAGAATCGAAAATGTAGTTTTCAAAAGAAATGATATCGGTGCGAACTTCCACAGAAAAAAAATGATCTAGTTTTCCGTTTTGTGGGCTCATCTAATTTTAATTGTACCCACAAAACGGAAAACTTTCCTTTTAATCGTACTATAAACAAGTACTATTATTTGCCTTCCACGCATCTGTCCACAAAGAGAATAACACGAGCGGAACTAATGCAAAGGGCCCACCAGCGTAAATTAGATTGCAAGTGGAACCTTTCACAGGCAGAAAACCATCGCTGTTTGTCACTTAATTGGGTGATAAACGGCTTTAGTATCACGCAACTAGTGGACTAATGCAAATCCTGCATTTTGATTGGCTACACTAATAGAGGACTATTAGTAATATTCCTCGAGTAGTGAAAAGCGTAACGCTTTCTTTCGTTTTATTCCAAAATAAATATTTCTTCAACTTTGTACTTGCTAACTTTATTATAGCCTTTTCTGTCCGATTAGTTGGGTGATACTAAGTTCATTCGGCTTCGGGTCTAATTGTTAATTAGTATGTCTTAGATAAAGAATTCTAATGGGGAGTGTTTGATCAGTTTTTAAAGCTCATGCACGTGACGTTTTATCGGTCACCTGATAGGCTGTTTTTGGACGACCTTTTAAGGTGCCAAGAGGTGTCAGGAAAAAGGCAGCCATGTTTGATTGTCAACCTTGTTGCATCGATAACTGTAACTTTCGAAATAAAAACTGAAATAGCAACCAACATTTGCAATCATTTTACATTTGCCTGGTTTTCGTAAGGAACCATTTACCTTTGTAATACTTTACTTTGTGTTTAGAAGAAGGAAACCCTACCACTATCAAATGTACCATCTACATTGAATCGTTTGGAAACATAGAAAAGGCCAATATGGTATGTACTGGTATTAAGTCGCCCTTAAGTAATATCTGTGAAAAAAACAGATATCCCAGGTGTCTCTATTCATATATAGACGATATTACACGGTGGCGAGGAGATATCAATTTTATGTTATCGTCGCAAGAACAATATCTCACTCGTTCCCTGCACTAACTCTTAAAATATATTGTTCTTGATGCAAGA
Organism: Montipora capricornis; assembly: GCF_036669925.1. NCBI lineage: Eukaryota > Metazoa > Cnidaria > Anthozoa > Scleractinia > Acroporidae > Montipora > Montipora capricornis. The sequence goes on along the minus strand of NC_090889.1, from coordinate 37,594,206 downwards.
ATGTAAAATTCATATCTTCGAGCTAACGTGTAATTTTTTTTTATATATGGACAATAAATAAATAAATAAATAAATAAATATGGTAGCGATTGAAAAGCAGGCTTTAATGCTAATGTTGGTTATACCAACAAAAAAGGGCGGGAAGAAAAGGCTGGAGTCATGACGCCTGCAGTGCAGTGGTATTTAAAGGCCAAGACCTTGGCACAATCGTCCCCGGGATTTTTTGCCGCTATCTTGAATTTCTGAAGCAGAGGATGTTTAAGGAGAGGAAAAAGATGGTCATCAAGGGGGTACATTAAAAGCGAGAGAGGTGAGGGGAGAGGGGTAGGGGAGGGAGGAAAAAGTGATCTTCCGGTTGTAGGATACCTAGCTTTGATTGGTTGTGGACCCATTTCTGGAAACGCAGTGAAGCGCGTTTAGTTACGGGGGTGTTTCTCGTTTCATCAGCCTCTTCGATCCTCTCGTCCCATTTCCTCGCAGCATCCATCCAACATGGAGGCTCGATAGACTTCGGAAGGCTTCGATAAGACGCCTGCACTGCAGGCTATCAATATGACCACTCGTGTCACATACGAGGAACACGTCGCTCGGTTACAGGACGTAGTGGTCCAATTGATTCTACGAGTGTTTTAGTTCCCGGTAAAACACTTTTGTCCAGCTAATAAATGGAGGATATTGCATGGCCACGCGGGGGTACGAATTTTATCTTCTAATGCTGATAGTATCTGTCTCGAGAGAGCGCAGCGATCACCAACCGCTAAAACACACATATTGTGTAACATGAAACAAGATATGAAAGTTACAAAAAGCAAGTCATGATAGTGTCAGATTGAGGCATCAAAATCTTAACTTAGTAAATTATGTTACAGCACAAAATTATTATTATTATTATTATTATTATTATTATTATTATTATTATTATTATTATTATTATTATTATTATTAGGGGAATCTAGAGTTGTCAAATTTGCATACGGCTCGGCTCTAATTGTTCAATTAACCGAACGACGCGAAACGGACCGAACATCCTTGTCATCTTATTAGTTGTTTGAAACGAGGGACGCCACTCACAGGACTATAAAAGAAGCACCTTCAACGAACATCTAGTCCAAATCTGCTGTCAACGATTAGAGCACGCAACTGATGGAGGAATCCACTTTGTATTCCGAAACCGGTTTTGCAACCTGGTACAACGTTCTCTGCAGCGAACCATGATCTACGTAACGATGATGTAGTCGGAGCAATCCTTGCAGAAATGAGAGACAGCCAGGCACCGCCATTAATCTCCCCAATTAAGCCCCCAGCCAAGCGGACCTTCTCCGACTCAGAAGAAGAAATATCTTCCTCGCAGCCAGCACCAGCCTTCAAGCAATCGCTAGCTGTCCTTAGAGAATTCGCCGACAAGTAATCCTATCCTGTTGGTCTCCAGTACCAACCAAGGCCATTAGTAAGACCTGAAGAACAGTTCACTGCAGCGTTCAACACATTCCTGGCAAAAAGCAGAACAACAACTCCTCTAACTCCTCAGTGATCCGGCAACAAGAAAAGAACTCTAGTCTCAAGAAAAAGTTGCAGCAAATGTTCCCGGACCAAACCAGGCGAGGAAAGGCCGAAAGGAGAATCCAGTCAGCGACTAGCTGATCTCTATCCAGAACCAACCCCAGCCAGGGAGAAACAGTGGCTAGAAAAAAAGAGAACTGAGCACTATTAAGGAGAAATTGAACGAAATCACAGCTCTACCTCTTGAATATATTTTCTTAGAAGGAAAATATAACAAAAGTTGCAACTTATCCAAACGTCTCTTTCACTGACCGACCAACCCTTCGCGACTAATTAGCAAAAATAGAAAGCGACTCCTCAATCGCAAAGCAAATAAAACTCAGTACAAAAGAAATAATGATAGATTCACCAAATATCTATAGAATGTATCTCTTACTGAAATCTACAAAACTTTGCTCTAACAGGTCTTGAAATTTATTCCCACTCCCCCAAAACTGGTATCACACAAAAAAGATATTAAAAGAATCAACAACTTCACCAAAAATATGCGTTTGAAATATTACTTGGCTGACCGTGAAAGCAACTGTCACCCGTTCCATGCCAAATCTATATGGCAACCGCCACCACAACCTTCTGTGGCACTTGAAAGCTGCCTGAAACGCACTAAGCTACAAATTGCTTCCATTCCTTTAGTAATGCCAAAGACCATTTGTCAGCACAAGAACGACAAGTACTATCCGGGCTACGCTTAAATAAAAAGATGAACATTAAAAAAGCTGATAAGGGGACCACGACAGTCGTCATGGATACGCAAAACAAAATCCGAGAGGGCAACGGGAAAATCTTGGACACAAACATCTACACCCCTCTGCAAGATCCTACAGTATCCTTGACGGCCAAGAAAGTCAGAAACATAATCAATACACTTTATACAAACGACCATATGGACGCAATGACTTTCAAGTGGCTCAATCAAAGCCAAAAACCGCCCAGAATACCGGAATTCTACACAATGACAAAAATACATAAACCAAACCCAGTCGGCAGACCAATAGTTTCTGACAGTGGTGGCCCTACAGAACATATTTCAAGCTTCATCGACTCGCTTTTACAACCTATTGCTATAAAACAAGAGTCATATATTAAAGACACCACAGTCTTTGTCCACTTTATTAAAAACACACAACTTTCAGACCACACAATAATTGCTACACTCGATGTTTATTCACTGTACATCAACATCCCGCAGGAAGAAGGGACGGACGTCATCTGCCAATATTATGAAGAACACTGTTAGTCAAATCAAGCCATCCCCACATCCACTCTTAGGGACCTCATGAAACTGATTCTTAAAGAAAACTCCTTCAAATTCAATGGCGAACACTACTTACAGATCCACGCTATAGCAATGGGCACACAAATGAAGTAGCCTTCTAAGTAATGTTTATGGTTCACGTCGCGAAACTACTTTTAAACAGCCATCATAAGCCTATTATCTGAAAAAGATTCATTGATAGCATCTTTTTCAGTGTGGACCATACGATAACACGAAATCAACAGCTTTCTTGAACTTTCTAACCAATTCCACCCGCGATCAAATTCACTTGCGAAAACGCGCAGTGTTCCTCGATACCGAAACTTTAAAGGACCTCGCTTTGCCTTAAACAAAACACTCGATGTCCAAACATATTTTAAAGCCACATTAACGTTCCAATACACGCATTTCTCTTCATGCCACCCTCTCAATGTTAAAAACGTTTTCATTAAAGGAGAGACCTTACCACTCTTACGAATGAACTCGATTGAAGAAAAATTCGACTTATGTAAACGGGATTTTCAATCCCGTCTACTCAAACGAGGCTACCCACGCGATCTAGTTGAAAAAATACTGGCAGTGGTAGTTTTCTCATCGCGAAATGAAGCTTCAAAAAACAAAACAAGGACATCCAAAAACACACCATTCGTTACTACCTTCAACTCAGCTGTGCCTAAACTCCAAAAGATCCTTATGAAAAGCTGGTTTTTAATTTCTAACGTCGCAAAACTTGCGAGCTCCTATTGTCGCCTACAGGAAGGACAAATTACTTAAGGACTGTTTAGTCAGAGCTTCAATTCCTCCTCAAACTTGAAACCACCTCAACCTACCAAATACTAGGAACGCACCGGTTTACTGAACATTCCGCGACAACGCATTGCTAAACCCTGACGCACCTACTATCTCTTAAAATCGCAAAATAGAACGACCACGAGGTCTTAGACCACCTTAAGTCGGAGCCCCATTTTTTTCGTCTTAAAAACTAAAAGGAGTTATGTACTGTAAACAAAGTTGACAATACCACAACTATATTGTAACTTTTTTTTTTTTTCGACATCGAGTGTGTTGGTTAAGGCCAACAATTTCAGTAAGAGCCAACCAAGATGGAGGAGTTCCTAGTACGGTGGCGATGTAATTTTGTGAATAAAGTTTTTGTTATATTGTCACCCTCCTTACCATACCTTACCTTACCTTACCATCTCCATTGAGTTTTTAAAGACGAAAGAAATGGGGCTCAGACTTGAGGTGGTCTAAGAGCTCATTATCCTTCTATTTTGCGATTTAAAAGATAGTAGGTGGGTCGGGTTTAGTAATGCTTTGTCGCGTGCAGGAAACCAGTGCGTCCCTATGATTTGCTAGGTTCAGGTGGTTTCAAATTTGTGGACAGATTGAAGCTCTCACTAAAAAGTC
>NC_090889.1:37569981-37577481 GCF_036669925.1 Montipora capricornis | reverse complement strand
ATCCAGCGTACCAATCGCTATCCAGTGGATAGCGCAATTAGTTCCCTCAATACTTATCTCCCGTATGGTGATTTATCCATTGAATAGCGATATCCAACGTTTGAACAACCAGGCCCAGGACTCCATATTATTCAACTTATTCAATTACTAACTTTAAAAAAGATTTGGCTTCAGTCAACTTTGGAGCTCATCTGAAGTTTTTTTTGTATTATTATCATTTTTTTTTCTTAATAGGGCAACATGGAGACTGTTAGGGATATATACACAAGGCACACAAATATTGCATGGCATCTTTATATGTATGTTACTAAAGCATATTATATGTTTTAACCCTTATCATCTCAACATTAGGTTGATCATTTTCCCTTAACTCGCCTTAACTCGCACAAAGTCGCAACTGATAGGCAAGCTTAATATTTCCTTATCTCTCCTTAACTCGCATTAGCTCGCAAAATCTCTCGGCAAGTTAAGGTCCCAGAGAAGGCCTGACGAAACTGGTTTGCAGCAGCTTGCCACGTTGAAGCTCGACTGTCGAAGATTAGTCTGCTTGTTTCACAGGCTTCTTCTTCATCAATATGACTACTAACATTTTTCACGTCCTTCCTTTTATCGTTATCGTGCGGCTTGACACCTTTGTGAGCGAATTTTCCTTCCTGTAATCCCATAGTAATTACGAAATGCAGGTGTGTTCTGAAGAAACACCAACTTGGGAACAGCGATAGTAATCCTGACGTTGTCACAAGAGAGCGATTTTCGCGGGAGATAAGAAATCTTTAGTAGCTAAGGGCCTGTATACCCACTGGGCAAATTTTAAAATATTTGTCATGCATCAGTTCCGTTCTACAGCTGTGTACGGTGCTATTCATCTTACCTAATTTTTGTCAAGCCCCAACAAACTTGAAAAGGGTCGTCGTCCCGCCTCGGAGTAGGGCAACACACATGTTTAACGGGGACTCTGAGATATTTTGCGAGAGCTTTAATTTTACGAAATAAGACTCACAGGAATTGAACAATTTTCTTGAAATGTCTAATACCTGAGAGTCTTATTTAGTAAAATTAAATCTCTCGTACAAAATGTAACCGAACACTCCCGTTATAAATGTGTGTGGGGTTGGAATCTCATCTGAGCGTGAATATGCAAATTCGAGGTTGTTTAGCCGGGCTTTCATAAAAATGAGACGCGTGGCTGCGCGCAGGTACAAATGAGAATAACTGGGGGAGAACGCCATTGTTCTTTCCATGCGTGATTGAATCTCGGTTCCAGAATTATTTTCTTAATTTGTTCTATAATGCTTCAAGATTTTCATATGACGTGCTGGAATTAATCTGTGGATCAATTCCGAAAGAAGAAAACAAACGACAAAAGAGGCCTCTATACACTTTAGACACTTTAAGTGTTGAGAGAGGCATCATGGATTCTGAATTGCTAAGAGATAATTTTAGCGAATCGTTTTGTGTATGGAAAATGACGGTCCCAGAAGGTTATACATAAAAAGTTGATCTTCTGAAATTGCGTAAAAATAAAAACAAGATTTACTGATTTGATTAAAAATGAGATCGCCAGCTTGGCGACTGTTAAAACACAATTTGGGCTTCTCAGTCTTAAGTTTCCAATCATTAGAAACAATGAAACATAATACATGAAACATTACTTCTAACAGAGTGAGCCTGTCATTCTTAACAGAAACAGAGAAGCAATGACAAACGACGCCTTTAACCGCTTCATTGATTAAGTGAAGGTGAAATAGAGGCATAGTCGCAAAGAGGTTCAGGCTGGGCGATAGAAGGTATTTTGGCTACATTTGTTAATGTTCGGCTCGATACTGACGAACCATTTCGCGGAGGAAGCTGTTTTCGTCTCCCAAAAGAGTTGCAAAATAAGAAATCAAGAACATCCAAAACAGAGACAACCAGTGACTCAGATGGGCTCTTCGTGCTGCTCTTTTCCCAGCAGCAAAAGGAGAAAAAGTAGAAAGAACTAGCAGTTACCCAACAGCACATGGTCTTAATTTAACAGGTATCGACTTCCCAACACCTGTTTCACAAATTGATAAACTCGAAAAACAAAACCAAATCTTACAATTAATGTGTTTGGCTGGGAAAATGACCATGTTATTTTTCACAATATCCGCGAAAAAGACGGCGCTATTCCACGAAAATACTTGATGCTGATACAGCAAGGTGAGAACATGTACTTCCCTATGTGAAAAGGCTTATCGCTCTCCTGTATGATCAAAACAGGCATAACGAGAGTAAACATTTCTGTGAACGTTGTTTTCATGGGTATACAGCGAAGGATCTACTTGAAGGGGAAAAACCTAGGCACAAACCTAAATAAAGAGGGTTTTTGAAAAGACCAACAAAAACAGAGCTGGCAAAAGAGGAAGGTAACAAGCTGTCTTTCACAAACTACCGTTAGCAGATGAAAGCGCCTTTCGTAATATACGCAGACTTCGAGTCTTTGTTGAGACAGATCTGCCAAAAACCAGTCAAGAAAAACGTTTTCCGTAAAAACAGACATGCATGAGGGATGCGGGCTTGCTTTGACAATAGTGAGAAGCGACGGTGAAATTTTCGAAGGCCCTTTTAATTGCAGAGGATGTTACTTCCGTTATGTTACTTCCGTTGCCCATGATCCTACGCGGGGGATCTTGAGTAGGTGTGACTCGTAAACAAATGATTATGCTTGTTGGGTTTTTCGGTTGTACTCTCGTCCTTTAGAAAGCCAATCAATAGTTTGTAAGTATTGATTTCTTTTCTGATTTCATTTCATCTAGATTTATTTTGTAACCGAAAATTTCTCTTTTTAGGTGAACCACCCACGCTTAATCACCGCTCGATCACTTAAATTTTTCCAATACCGGAATGCTTGTTCTACGATACATATTAAAGTGCGTTCAAATTGTTGTTTGGTTGCTTGAAGTCTACAGAGGAGAAAACGCAGGTTTCAAATTGTTACAGGCCCACAGCACCACGCGCACCGCGATCTAAGCTAGAGAAGGACTCCTGGATACGAGGTGAGAGGACCTAAATAGGCCATTTCCGAGTTCATGTCTGCCTCCTCTTCAAAGCGAGTCTAAGTGCAAAGTTTTTGTTATGAAGATTAGTTTTCATTCTTATGTAAAGTAGAACTAATTACCATCACAAAAACTTCGCACTTGGACTCGCTTTGAAGAGGAGGCAGACGTGAACTCGGAAATGGCCTATTTCGTCTCCATCGGCCTCCAGACTTTTTAAATACGCTTAAATTAATGACATTCAGGAGGCAGCTTGGACCGGAAAAACAAAAACAAAAGAAAGAAAGAAACAGAAAGGCTAGACTATGCTAACGAGGCCGCTGCTATCATAACTGAATTTGAATTGAACGGGAAAAATAATGAAGAGCAAATTCACGGATTACTTATTGATAACCTTTTGATACGTTGAAAAACAAATAAGGGAGACTGAAGTCACGTTTTCACATGCGCAGCATTGTCTGGTCTTTGCCAGTGTTTAATACATCTACATTTAACTTGCATATTGTTTTCAGTCTTCCTAACATTAAGCAAAAAACCGTCTATATGTCAAACAGCAGTATCGGCATTTTTAAAAACAAATACCAAAAGGGAAATTAATTAACAGAAAACAGTCGTTGTCACTTTATATTTTGTCCAGTCATTTTCAATATCAACGCTTTACCAGAGCAATAAGCACCAAATACAGTTACCAACACTCCCATTACAACAATTGTACCATCCGCAGCTACCTGAAGAAGTTTCAACTCGCCCCATTTTAACTTTAACTGAACTAAACACGGCACCATATACTCTAAGAATGGCACGATGAGACTTCCGACAAAGGCCGTCAAAAGAGCGAAGTGTGGAACCACAACTGCCATAAAGAGGGTGGAAAACACAAAAAGGAATCTTGCTGTAGCAGACCAAATGAAAAAGGGAATACAAGAGGTGACTGCCGAAGCAAGTCGAGAATCATCAAGAGATTGAAAAACCGGGAAGATTACCAGTGTATAGCTGAATATGACATATATCACGTATACAACACTGGCGATTATTCGAGGGGCGCCAAAAGGAAAGTTGTTTCCGATCACTTCATCAGTGGCATGGGAGAAGGAGAGAAAGCCACAGAGCGAAAACAGAACTTTGAATACGGTGACCAACGTCATGGAAATCCCCAAGGCTGAACCGAATTTGGAAGGATCCGCCATGCTTTTCTCGATTGGAATCATAATTGGGTACACGCAGTAACTGTATATGACCAAGCTAAGCGCGACGAGGGCTCCTTCGGTATCCCAGAATAGCAAATCCGTTAAGTTTATGGTCGAGTAGTGGGTGACTGTGTACCATATCAACACGCTTACCATAGTGATCAAGGACGTTATACTCAACAAACTTTGCCATGCGACGCACGCCAGATCCTTTAGAAATGTGGTCGGCAAAACCAAAGCAGCAACAATGGACGCCCACATAGCTTCTGTGAGCCCTGCTTTGGGAAGGGCGTGTGCCATGAGGGATCCACATGAAATAAAGTACGACACACCAAAAATTGACAGATCAAGGCTTTGCAAAGCATCGAGAATCACCCCGCCATACCGCGGCCAAAGAACATAACCAAGCTCGCTGTAATTGTCACGAACTCGTGATTTCATCTTCGATGCAATTTGTGTTTTGTCATCCCCAAGGATCGTTTCATGTTCTGTGATTTCGGCGCAATTTTTATCGTAAAGGCAATCTATCATGACTGTACCGGTGTACCAATGAACTAAAGCGAACAAAGGAAAGCCAAGGATGGTTACGAGGCCTCCTTTGAACACCGCGAATGGCAAGGCCAGCGCTCCCGCTCCCAGGAAGACACTGGTCATGTTTGCAACAGCTCGCCATGTTGAAGCTCGACTGTGGAGGATTAGTCTGCTTTTTTCACAGGCTTCTACATCAATACTACTGACATTTTTCACGTCCTCCCTTTCATCGTTATCGTGCGTCTTGACAGCTTTGTAAGTGAATTCACCTTCCTGTAATCCCATAGTAGTTACGAAATGTAGGTGTGTTCTGAAGAAAAACTAACTTGCGAACAGCGGTCAGTAATATGAGGTCGTCACAAGAGAGCGATTTTCACGGGAGACGAGAACTCTTGATTTTCCCAACATTCAACGGAAAACAATCACGAATCAGTTGACCTTGACGCTTTACTCGCATAAAATTTTCGTTCAAGTCCACGTAATCAGATCACAGATGGCGACCACGTGGAGTCGTACAGTGCAAGTAGCATTCAACCTCTAGCGCCAGCATATATTCCCCAAGTTTTACCGCACGATTTTCCGATGCCGAGCGCGATGTATTGCTGTGGAGACGTCGCTGGAAACTGGGAGTTTTTCAGGCAGCAATGGTTCGATTACGAAATCGCCACGGGCCTCATTCACCGTGAAGAGACCATTCGCCTAGCAACCTTGAGATCTGCAATAGGCCGAGAATGCCTTCAAATTTTCCTAAACCTGAACCTGTCATCAATTTTTACGGGAAATGAGAACTCTTCATTTGCGCATTATTCAAAAGAAAACAATCACGAATTAGTTGACCTTGACGTAGGCTCGATTTGCGCCGCTCACTCGAGTTCGGCTATTCTCCCCGAGAAGAGACGGCTGGACGCGTGGGCGATAGATTGTCTATGTGATGTACGTAAATTTGTATAGTACCATTAGACATCCAAAAATATTGATTTTAACAAAACAGTAATTATATAACAATGCGTAAACCGTCTGTGCTCCAGATGATACGAGCTTGAGTTTGTGGTTAAATGATTAGTGTGAGTTTAAATTCAACCGGCGAATCATCAACAAAATCTTTGGGCCGCTTCGGCTCTAAGTCGACCTCAGCGCCCCCCTCGTTTTACCGCCAATAAACTCAGAAGTAATTCCAATCAATCTTGAGGAATACATTAGCGACGACTGGGAAAAAAAATTCAATAGCAATGGATTGCAAAACCGTATTTTGACGTTGGCGCCAACTGGAAAATTATTTGAAGTTTCTGAACTCAGGCGGTATAAAACGATACAATCCCCATTCTCCAGCTTTTCGAACACTTCTATTGTCGAAATCGTGGATGTTTCCTAATTTGAAAGCATTGTAAAGCTCGAAGAGGCCGGGTCAAAGAACACAGTGACAACCAAAAAATGTAATTTATGCTGGACCGATTTGTGCAGGTGAGATTCTGATTGAAGCAGCCGTAAAACTTGCCAAGTCTTTGCTAAAACGAGATGCTTCTGTGAAGCATACACTGGGTTGCCTAAGGTACGTGCTACAGAAAATCACAAGGCACTGAATTGTGTGGTATTGAAATACAGCATTCCAGTCTCTGAAGAATAACAAATAAACGAGAAGCGAGAAACATTGGCTTCTGGGTTGACATGTTGATAATTTCCAAGTTCCCTCACAACTTCTTATCACCACAAGTGTGCCCTCTGAGCATCTGAGGGCATTGTAATAATAAACTTCACTGAAGTCAAGCCCTGTTTCGCGGGGTTAGTGTTAGGATGGGAGACCAAAACAATAAACCCCTCACGAAGAACAGAAACATCTGACCGAAAATACTATTAACGCTAACAAATGCGAACTCAGCAAGGTACAGATTTTGTTAGCTTGCTTTATGCAAAACAAATATTGATGAAAAAGCAAATAACTATTGATACACAGTTTTCAGAAAGAGCAGAGGGAAGTTTCCCGGACGGTCGATCGAGAATAAAATATTTACGACATCAAAACAACATTAATTTTGAACCGTGAATATAGAATATAAAAAGTTACGATCAGCGACAAACATTTTGGGAGATTTTTGCTACGTTCAAGTAAATTGCAAAATCGAAAGTGACATGGCCGGAATTCAGCGGGCGCCGTGATTAAGTTACCGCAGCATGTTTACTCGCCACACAGTGAAGCATCTGTGTCAAATGATGGCAAGATACCGAGTTTTTGTAAGTTTCTTTTTCTGTCAAGTGTTATAAAGTTTGACAATTAAATGAGCGAAGTCAAAACAAAGATCACAATCGCCCAACTCTTGTTTATGCAAAGTCAAAATTTACTCTCCAAGACGCGTACGACGTTATTTATCACCAGGTAATTCCATCATTTTGGAAATAGCAGCTACTTTATTATTCATCTGCGTCACAAGTTTTCACTGATTTTGGGGCTCATTTTGTTGAAACTCAAGCACGCTTCCAACAGGCCTGTGAACCCTTCCTGCTTACAGAGCAATACTAAAAAACTTCTCCCACATCACATTTCAACCTTAAGCTCGAAAATTCAATACACAACATGATATTATAATTCACAAAGGCAGAAAATACCACAGAATCCTTTTCCAGCGAAAAATTTATTGAAACAGACAACATATTTGCTCTTAGAGGCGAAAACCTCTTCCTATTTCATTGCGTGCGTGAAGACAAGAAACTCACTCGTGTCAAATTACCATGTACTTCAGGTAAATACAACTCACTTTGATTTCGTCTCG
>NC_090889.1:37552481-37562481 GCF_036669925.1 Montipora capricornis | reverse complement strand
TGATCCCGGAAATGGCCTATTTTCTTAAACTTTGCAATGAGTTTTGTCTTAGCGTGCTAATTAATCTCCAGCAATAAAAAATGGGAATCACCGAGTTCGTTTTTGAGATATAGGCGTTTAAAGATAATATATAGCGTGTTTTTCGGTGCCTCATTTGTTTCCATGGTAACCTATTACGTCACATTAATGAGTGCATCTGGTTAAGCATTTATTGGTGTTTCATGTGGTATCATAGCATTGCAGTTAAAGCGCCCATAACGTAAAAATTTTTATTTTCCCTTTTTATAGTCCATATGGAAAAATGAACTTTAGCGAAAGGATTTTTCCATTCAAACGAGAGAGAAATTTTCTTCGACTTTTTAAGTAGCGTGCAAATTGCCCGCCATTTTGGCGTACCACTCGCTGAAGTCTTCTCTCGACTTATGACGTAGATTCAGAAACACGTGGTCAGAGAAAATGAGGATTCGAGAGTTGATGCGAAAAAATTCCTGAAAGATGCGTTGCCCCTCGATGTAACAACACAGCTGATCTTGAAAAAAGAATATGGGTGCATAGGAATCCTTTCTTCAACTCGGAAACCGCAATAGCCCAAACAATTGTCTTGGCGAAACGAAAGAACTGGATGCCCGGTAAAACTTCGCCACTGTGCTACAACTTCGGCCATAAGTAGTACTAACTTCGCTAGAACAGCAAGTCAAGCGCAAGTCAAGTTTTTGAGACTGAGCAAGGGTTAATCCGCGCTCCCCTTTCACTGCCATGTGTAATGCCCATTCATGTGGGCGGGCGCGATTTTTCTTATTACATCTCAATCGGATTCCAAATCGATCTCGATGCCGTGGGCAAATCGTCGTACCCAAAATGATATCATCTAACTCAAAAACACCTTTAAAAGCAATTAATAAGAAAACAATAACTGTTAGTTTCACGGGCAGTGATACAATCCGGCTGCGCTGATCAATGTACTCGTTTCAGGGACAACTGGGAAAGTGAGTACTCGCAGTCTCGTACAACCATACATGATTACATGGTTTTCCATATCTTGCTTACTCGATTTTCGCAATTGGAACGATTGCTGAATACCCGTCCACAAAGTAGCGTTTACGTTTGCGACGCTAGCCGCAGTGCCGAGTGATAGAGTGAATTGAGTAAAATGGCTGGTGCCACAGCACTGCCGCAGTGCCTTAGTCGACTTAAGGTTAAATTGAGCTGAGTAGACTGGCTAGTGCCGCAGTGCCATGGTGCTTGTCTCATGGATTAAAGAACGAGGTATATCCAACAACACGACTGCGGCAGCAGTTTTTTTATGTCAATTTATTGTTGTCGGGTATTCTACTTTTGACATTAAGTCTGTAATAGGTAGTATCTGCGGATTTCGCAAAGTGATTTTCTGCTCAATATCTTAATTTAAGTGATTTCAGTTAAAGCTTACCTGCACGTGCGAGCAAAAGCCTAGCCACTGTATCCAGAGAAGAATCCGACACTTTATAACTTCTCAAGTGTGCCTTGGTGTCCTTATCACATTTTGCTATTGTTACGCATTGAACGTTTGCTGGATTATCAGAACTTGCGCCACAAATTCCCCCAACAAACAAAGAATAACCGCACGAAGCCATTGGTCTGCGTGCTTTGTCCTAATCTCTTGCGTGACAGCTCTGACGACACAATCACGGCACAACTCACGAAGGTCACAAAGCGTTCGACTGGCGGCAGGTTAGTTTTTGCAGGTTGCAGGTTGCAATTTACTGTGACTGTTACATGAATAGCTAACCTTAGGCCTAATTAGGCCTAAAGAAACGTTTTTAGGCCTAAGGAGGCCTAAAGAAACGTTTTTAGGCCTAATTAGGCCTAAGGTTAGCTATTCATGTAACAGTCCCAGTAAATTTCAACCTGCAACCTGCAAAACTAACCTGCCGTTCGACTGGTTGACCGTTCGATGGTCGTTTGAGGACTTCGAGGAAAATCAAACCAGCGCATACTTATATAAAGAGGGAGATACCTTTATTTGTTTGTTTTGCAGGTATGTTCAGAAAGTGAATTAAGGAAACTTGTTTGCGTCAAAATATGGAATGGAATGAATCTTACTGGTATGCAAATTTTTAGGTCAGTTATTTTAATTACCGAATATGTCACTCTTTAATAAACCAAGACAGTTAAATTTCAATGACACGTTCCATTTTACCTACAGTAGTTCCAGTAAACCCAAAGTCTCGAATTGTTCAGTGAATAATCGAGATTAGCGTGTGCGATTTCAATATACCTCGCCTCCGCTTTGGTGGTCAAAAATCGACTTTTGTTGACAAACAGCATGTTGAAATTGGGTCTCAAAAATCCTCCGTTTCATTTACCCAAAATTGTATTCAATTTAATTGCAGCAGAAACATTGGTTATTCCGATGAATATCGTCTCGTTTGAGAAAGCCATGTACCAGGATGCTTTTTTGACGGTCAAATTTCGCACAAATTTGGCAGTACTCTGTAATCAATCTAAAAAGGTTAAGTTTTAAAATTTGGTCAAAAATTCCAGTTTTTTTATATTGTACCGTTAAGAGCGCTAAAAGGTGAATGAATTATTCTAGCTGTGCCATGTTGTTTTGATTTTTAAGTTTCAAAAATAGCGATTCAAACAAGCGACATTTTGGAGTCGTTTTCACTCGCTCACAAGGCCCCCAACCCAAAAAATCGCCCTCCAGGTAAAATAATTATCGAAACAAACTAAAACATATTTTTCTAAAATGGTTTTCGTAGGCCTTTATTGTGACAAAGTTTGGCAATTTTCGATTTTTTTTATCTTGCACAGTCTTGGGTAAAAATTGCTGAGAGGCACTCTTAATTTCACACAGTGTTTGTTTCATTTGTTAACCTTATTGTGGGGTTGAGAGTTTGCTTTGTGAATTTCTCCCCCTCATTTTACAGACTAACCCCAGCTTTTGTCTATGATTGTACCTCAAATCACCATCCACACACACATAATTCGCCCCAAAGTACCTGCTAACTAGTGAATGTTTTAGTTAGTGCAGAGGAACCCCTTCTTGTAAGGAGGATTCTACTAACAACACCATTAGGGAAGCCACAAAGGTTGCTAGTGAAACTGCCGCTATTACTATTAAACAACCGCTTTCAACTTTAAAAACTAAATGGAGTTATAGACGGTAAACGAAGGTGACAATACCACAAGTACGTTTTTGGACATCGAGCTCGTCATCCTTCTATTTTGCGATTTAAGAGATAGTAGGTGCGTCGGGGTTTAGTTATGCTTTGTCTCGTGTAGGAAACCAGTGCGTCCCTATGATTTGCTAGGTTTAGGTGGCTTCAAATTTGTGAACAGATTGAAGCTCTGACGAAAACGTTCTTGGGTGACTTGTCCTTCCTGTAAGCGACAATAGGAGATTAGGAAAGATACTCGTTCAGTGAACGTTGATCATGGTGTTTCTGATAGGTTCGCTACGGAGAACGCTGTATCACATTTAAATGTTTTGTTCAGGGTCACCGCTCGATAGTGATAGTGTTGCTTCAACTCAGTGTTGTCACAAAAACGTCGTTGCATTACCCTTGCATTACATTACCCAAGTGTTTATTCTTCATTTGAATCTTAAAATTAATTTATTTGCAGATTACTTGTCCTCTTACTACGAAAGTCAAGCTCGACATCTCTATGCAATAAGCGCATTCAAAATTTCCTCGTATTATTTGATAAAAGTATTTGGTTCTTTTTTTGGTTTTCTTTTGCTTTTTTTTTTTTTTTTGAAAAAAGTGTTTTTCTGCTTATATCAGTGAAAAATACGTTTTCTCTCCCGTCCACTTCTTATGCATAATCTTCGCGGAAATTACATTCTGTTCCTCAATAAATCTGGAACAACCAGTTCTGGTCTTAGTTCTCTCTTTTCTTACGTATCAGCTAAGTTGCGGAATGCGCTACCTGATTTTATCCGTACCTATGAGTTTACTGGTTTTAAAAGAGAATCCAGGGCCGCATTTTCCAAGCGGCTTTTCTTTTTAATGAATATATCTTTAAATATTATGTATTTAGTAGGTATCTGTATATGCTATGTATTTTAGCTGTAAATGTAATGTCTCGAAGATATTAGCTCCTGTACTTATTCGGAAAAAGCTTATGACTGTATGTATTTTACCTTTAGGGGGGCGCATGCGCACACTTTGCAATCTGCGACTCCAGTGCTTACCATATAACAGATAAAATGACTTTTCTCTTGAATACAAAGGCCATCTAATTCTTACGCTATATTGACAAGGGCGGTTTGGAGCTGTGAGTAGGCGTGGGATTTGTCACATATGGTTTAGGGGCCGACATATCTCTCCCTCAATGCCGTACCGGGAGGCAAGGTCGGTAGCAGAAAGCAGCGAAGGGCCAACTGCGTCCAAAAGCGATCGCACGGGCCGAAATCCCGGGATGACTCGTTTGGTACGACGCTCCAGCGCCTGTGTCTGGAGGTAATGCGCTTTTTTCTCTTGTTCAAACAATCCGTTAGCGCATGCGCAAATGTTCTGGCTCTTCAATACCTAGCCTACCAAAAAAAATTAACATGCTTCCCAAAACTGCACACTACAAAGTCCGGAACTGTGGTCCAGACCTCGCTCATAGAAATATTCCCATTGACCACCTGAAAGATAATTTTTAGGACTAATTCTGGTAGATCGTCGGTGAAAAATGTCAATGAAGCTGACAATACAAAATAAATATTTTAACATAAATGTAACTTCGATCTAGCACAGTCACGTTATTTTCTTTCAGTTCCCAATTTATGTGTACCAAACAAGCTGTCGTACTTTTAGCTTGTCACCAGGTTTTGCAACTCAGCTGTTGCTTGCAAACCGTACACTTCATTTGTTTGATTTTGGTTATTTTTTTTGTGGCAAACTTCGTGACAAATTCACCAGTCTGGTGATACTTTTTAAGACTTGTGTGGTTAGTTACGTCTTGTTCATAATCTGGATCAGTCAAGCGACGAAACAGAATAAATGAAGACATTTTTACAATTATCACCAAAACCATTTGCACAGGGATTCCCTTGGAAAAAGACGCCAATATACAAAAAAAACAAGTGAATAACGAATGAATGAATGGGGTAGTTTCTAAAGAAACTGTGGTGCTGCGTCGGTAGGGAAGTAGTATACAAAATTTTGGTTTTATCAACGGAGTTGATAATGTAAATTGGCCACCGTACAGAGATTCTAAAAGCTGACGTTTCGAGCGTTAGCCCTTCGTCAGAGCGAATACTGAGTTACAAACATTTTCTCCTTGTGTTTTTTGTATATTGGATTCGCTCTGACGAAGGGCTAACGCTCGAAACGTCAGCTTTTAGAATCTGTACGGTGGCCAATTAACTTTATCAACTCCGTTAAAAAAAACAAATTGAAGTAAATAACAGCTCCTTTGAAGTGGAGTTACACCTTTTTTCCAAAAGTTAGTTTTACAGGACGAGTCGATAGAGCAGTTGTCAATGATTCGTCCACATCAGTTAATTTATTTTACATCATTGATTATTGATCATCAATCAATCAGGAAATAACCTCATTCAATTCATCAATCTTGAATTTGTGAATCATAAATCATCAGTTATAGATCATCGATGAATTAATTATCAATCAATCACTTATTCAATTTAGGCTCATACTTACATTCCAGGCAGCGAGAACAGAAGAACAACAGGAAGCAGAAATACTTTCATTTTCACTGAAATGGGACCGAAACAACGGTTTTTTTCATCGTTTTATTCGATGCATTTACGAACCGCCTCATCTCATTCAGTATGTTCAAGATTGCCCTCAAGGGGAGTCTAAATTTGTCCACCAAAGTTGAATCCAACTTCAGGCAGCTACAACGTACACCTCTTTCAACGCACTTCGTGGGCTGAGGGTCGCCCCTTGGCTACGGACTGGGCACACGTTCGTGTGCTATGACCGAAAGCTAAATCTCTCCCTGTCAGTCAGTAATTTCATCAGTATGGCCTGTTTACAGTGCTTTAGAACCCTTTAGTGGGAGGTGCGGTGGCCTTATAGTTTGAGTTTTTGACTCCGAATGGAGTGTTCCGGGTTCGGGTCCCGGCCGGGCACATTGTGTTGTGTTCTTAGGCAAGACAATTTACTCCCGCAGTGCCTCTCTTCACCCAGGTGTATAAATGGGTACCGGCGAATTTAATGCTGGGGGGTAACCCTGCGATGGACTAGCATCCCATCCAGTGAGAGTAGAAATACTCCTAGTCTCTTCACGCTACAGAAACCGGAGATAGGCGCCGGCCTGATGGGCTCAGACTTAAAGACTTTCTAGACCCTTTAGTAAGAGTAAGAATCGAAAATGTAGTTTTCAAAAGAAATGATATCGGTGCGAACTTCCACAGAAAAAAAATGATCTAGTTTTCCGTTTTGTGGGCTCATCTAATTTTAATTGTACCCACAAAACGGAAAACTTCCTTTTAATTGTACTATAAACAAGTACTATTATTTGCCTTCCACGCATCTGTCCACAAAGAGAATAACACGAGCGGAACTAATGCAAAGGGCCCACCAGCGTAAATTAGATTGCAAATGGAAGCTTTTACAGGCAGAAAACCATCGCTGTTTGTCACTTAATTGGGTGATAAACGGCTTTAGTATCACGCAACTAGTGGACTAATGCAAATCCTGCATTTTGATTGGCTACACTAATAGAGGACTATTAGTAATATTCCTCGAGTAGTGAAAAGCGTAACGCTTTCTTTCGTTTTATTCCAAAATAAATATTTCTTCAACTTTGTACTTGCTAACTTTATTATAGCCTTTTCTGTCCGATTAGTTGGGTGATACTAAGTTCATTCGGCTTCGGGTCTAATTGTTAATTAGTATGTCTTAGATAAAGAATTCTAATGGGGAGTGTTTGATCAGTTTTTAAAGCTCATGCACGTGACGTTTTATCGGTCACCTGATAGGCTGTTTTTGGACGACCTTTTAAGGTGCCAAGAGGTGTCAGGAAAAAGGCAGCCATGTTTGATTGTCAACCTTGTTGCATCGATAACTGTAACTTTCGAAATAAAAACTGAAATAGCAACCAACATTTGCAATCATTTTACATTTGCCTGGTTTTCGTAAGGAACCATTTACCTTTGTAATACTTTACTTTGTGTTTAGAAGAAGGAAACCCTACCACTATCAAATGTACCATCTACATTGAATCGTTTGGAAACATAGAAAAGGCCAATATGGTATGTACTGGTATTAAGTCGCCCTTAAGTAATATCTGTGAAAAAAACAGATATCCCAGGTGTCTCTATTCATATATAGACGATATTACACGGTGGCGAGGAGATATCAATGTTATGTTATCGTCGCAAGAACAATATCTCACTCGTTCCCTGCACTAACTCTTGATATATTGTTCTTGATACAAGAATGTAAAATTCATATCTTCGAGCTAACGTGTAATTTTTTTTGTTTTTTTGTTATATGGACAATAAATAAATAAATAAATATGGTAGCGATTGAAAAGCAGGCTTTAATGCTAATGTTGGTTATACCAACAAAAAAGGGCGGGAAGAAAAGGCTGGAGTCATGACGCCTGCAGTGCAGTGGTATTTAAAGGCCAAGACCTTGGCACAATCGTCCCCGGGATTTTTTGCCGCTATCTTGAATTTCTGAAGCAGAGGATGTTTAAGGAGAGGAAAAAGATGGTCATCAAGGGGGTACATTAAAAGCGAGAGAGGTGAGGGGAGAGGGGTAGGGGAGGGAGGAAAAAGTGATCTTCCGGTTGTAGGATACCTAGCTTTGATTGGTTGTGGACCCATTTCTGGAAACGCAGTGAGGCGCGTTTAGTTAGGGGGGTGTTTCTCGTTTCATCAGCCTCTTCGATCCTCTCGTCCCATTCCCTCGCAGCATCCATCCAACGTGGCGGCTCGATAGAGTTCGGAAGGCATCGATAAGACGCATGCACTGCGGGCTATCAATATGACCACTCGTGTCACATACGAAGAACACGTCGCTCGGTTACAGGACGTAGTGGTCCAATTGATTCTACGAGTGTTTTCGTTCCCGGTAAAACACTTTTGTCCATCTAACAAATGGAGTATATTGCATGGCCACGCGGGGGTACGAATTTTATCTTCTAATGCTGATAGTATCTGTCTCGAGAGAGCGCAGCGGTCACCAATCGCTAAAACACACATATTGTGTAACATGAAACAAGATATGAAAGTTACAAAAAGCAAGTCATGATAGTGTCAGATTGAGGCATCAAAATCTTAACTTAGTAAATTATGTTACAGCACAAAATTATTATTATTATTATTATTATTATTATTATTATTATTATTATTATTATTATTATTATTATTATTAGGGGAATCTAGAGTTGTCAAATTTGCATACGGCTCGGCTCTAATTGTTCAATTAACCGAACGACGCGAAACGGACCGAACATCCTTGTCATCTTATTAGTTGTTTGAAACGAGGGACGCCACTCACAGGACTATAAAAGAAGCACCTTCAACGAACATCTAGTCCAAATCTGCTGTCAACGATTAGAGCACGCAACTGATGGAGGAATCCACTTTGTATTCCGAAACCGGTTTTGCAACCTGGTACAACGTTCTCTGCAGCGAACCATGATCTACGTAACGATGATGTAGTCGGAGCAATCCTTGCAGAAATGAGAGACAGCCAGGCACCGCCATTAATCTCCCCAATTAAGCCCCCAGCCAAGCGGACCTTCTCCGACTCAGAAGAAGAAATATCTTCCTCGCAGCCAGCACCAGCCTTCAAGCAATCGCTAGCTGTCCTTAGAGAATTCGCCGACAAGTAATCCTATCCTGTTGGTCTCCAGTACCAACCAAGGCCATTAGTAAGACCTGAAAAACAGTTCACTGCAGCGTTCAACACATTCCTGGCAAAAAGCAGAACAACAACTCCTCTAACTCCTCAGTGATCCGGCAACAAGAAAAGAACTCTAGTCTCAAGAAAAAGTTGCAGCAAATGTTCCCGGACCAAACCAGGCGAGGAAAGGCCGAAAGGAGAATCCAGTCAGCGACTAGCTGATCTCTATCCAGAACCAACCCCAGCCAGGGAGAAACAGTGGCTAGAAAAAAAGAGAACTGAGCACTATTAAGGAGAAATTGAACGAAATCACAGCTCTACCTCTTGAATATATTTTCTTAGAAGGAAAATATAACAAAAGTTGCAACTTATCCAAACGTCTCTTTCACTGACCGACCAACCCTTCGCGACCCATTAGCAAAAATAGAAAGCGACTCCTCAATCGCAAAGCAAATAAAACTCAGTACAAAAGAAATAATGATAGATTCACCAAATATCTATAGAATGTATCTCTTACTGAAATCTACAAAACTTTGCTCTAACAGGTCTTGAAATTTATTCCCACTCCCCCAAAACTGGTATCACACAAAAAAGATATTAAAAGAATCAACAACTTCACCAAAAATATGCGTTTGAAATATTACTTGGCTGACCGTGAAAGCAACTGTCACCCGTTCCATGCCAAATCTATATGGCAACCGCCACCACAACCTTCTGTGGCACTTGAAAGCTGCCTGAAACGCACTAAGCTACAAATTGCTTCCATTCCTTTAGTAATGCCAAAGACCATTTGTCAGCACAAGAACGACAAGTACTATCCGGGCTACGCTTAAATAAAAAGATGAACATTAAAAAAGCTGATAAGGGGACCACGACAGTCGTCATGGATACGCAAAACAAAATCCGAGAGGGCAACGGGAAAATCTTGGACACAAACATCTACACCCCTCTGCAAGATCCTACAGTATCCTTGACGGCCAAGAAAGTCAGAAACATAATCAATACACTTTATACAAACGACCATATGGACGCAATGACTTTTAAGTGGCTCAATCAAAGCCAAAAACCGCCCAGAATACCGGAATTCTACACAATGACAAAAATACATAAACCAAACCCAGTGGGCAGACCAATAGTTTCTGACAGTGGTGGCCCTACAGAACGTATTTCAAGCTTCATCGACTCGCTTTTACAACCTATTG
>NC_090889.1:37537481-37544981 GCF_036669925.1 Montipora capricornis | reverse complement strand
AAGAAATCTTTAGTAGCTAAGGGCCTGTATACCCACTGGGCAAATTTTAAAATATTTGTCACGCATCAGTTCCGTTCTACAGCTGTGTACGGTGCTATTCATCTTACCTAATTTTTGTCAAGCCCCAACAAACTTGAAAAGGGCCGTCGTCCCGCCTCGGAGTAGGGCAACACACATGTTTAACGGGGACTCTGAGATATTTTGCGAGAGCTTTAATTTTACGAAATAAGACTCACAGGAATTGAACAATTTTCTTGAAATGTCTAATACCTGAGAGTCTTATTTAGTAAAATTAAATCTCTCACAAAATGTAACCGAACACTCCCGTTATAAATGTGTGTGGGGTTGGAATCTCATCTGAGCGTGAATATGCAAATTCGAGGTTGTTTAGCCGGGCTTTCATAAAAATGAGACGCGTGGCTGCGCGCAGGTACAAATGAGAATAACTCGGTTCCAGAATTATTTTCTTAATTTGTTCTATAATGCTTCAAGATTTTCATATAACGTGCTGGAATTAATCTGTGGATCAATTCCGAAAGAAGAAAACAAAGGACAAAAGAGACCTCTAGACACTTTAAGTGTTGAGAGAGGCATCATGGATTCTGAATTGCTAAGAGATAATTTTAGCGAATCGTTTTGTGTATGGAAAATGACGGTCCCAGAAGGTTATACATAAAAAGTTGATCTTCTGAAATTGCGTAAAAATAAAAACAAGATTTACTGATTTGATTAAAAATGAGATCGCCAGCTTGGCGACTGTCAAAACACAATTTGGGCTTCTCAGTCTTAAGTTTCCAATCATTAGAAACAATGAAGCATAATACATGAAACATTCCTTCCAACAGAGTGAGCCTGTCATTCTTAACAGAAACAGAGAAGCAATGACAAACGACGCCTTTAACCACTTCATTGATTAAGTGAAGGTGAAATAGAGGCATAGTCGCAAAGAGGTTCAGGCTGGGCGATAGAAGGTATTTTGGCTACATTTGTTAATGTTCGGCTCGATACTGACGAACCATTTCGCGGAGGAAGCTGTTTTCGTCTCCCAAAAGAGTTGCAAAATAAGAAATCAAGAACATCCAAAACAGAGACAACCAGTGACTCAGATGGGCTCTTCGTGCTGCTCTTTTCCCAGTAGCAAAAGGAGAAAAAGTAGAAAGAACTAGCAGTTACCCAACAGCACATGGTCTTAATTTAACAGGTATCGACTTCCCAACACCTGTTTCACAAATTGATAAACTCGAAAAACAAAACCCAAAGTTTACAATTAATGTGTTTGGCTGGGAAAATGACCATGTTATTTTTCACAATATCCGCGAAAAAGACGGCGCTATTCCACAAAAATACTTGATGCTGATACAGCAAGGTGAGAACATGTACTTCCCTATGTGAAAAGGTTTATCGCTCTCCTGTATGATCAAAACAGGCATAACGAGAGTAAACATTTCTGTGAACGTTGTTTGCATGGGTATACAGCGAAGGATCTACTTGAAGGGGAAAAACCTAGGCACAAACCTAAATAAAGAGGGTTTTTGAAAAGACCAACAAAAACAGAGCTGGCAAAAGAGGAAGGTAACAAGCTGTCTTTCACAAACTACCGTTAGCAGATGAAAGCGCCTTTCGTAATATACGCCGACTTCGAGTCTTTGTTGAGACAGATCTGCCAAAAACCAGTCAAGAAAAACGTTTTCCGTAAAAACAGACATGCATGAGGGATGTGGGCTTGCTTTGACAATAGTGAGAAGCGACGGTGAAATTTTCGAAGGCCCTTTTAATTGCAGAGGATGTTACTTCCGTTATGTTACTTCCGTTGCCCATGATCCTACGCGGGGGATCTTGAGTAGGTGTGACTCGTAAACAAATGATTATGCTTGTTGGGTTTTTCGGTTGTACTCTCGTCCTTTAGAAAGCCAATCAATAGTTTGTAAGTATTGATTTCTTTTCTGATTTCATTTCATCTAGATTTATTTTGTAACCGAAAATTTCTCTTTTCAGTTGAACCACCCACGCTTAATCACCGCTCGATCACTTAAATTTTTCCAATACCGGAATGCTTGTTCTACGATACATGTTAAAGTGCGTTCAAATTGTTGTTTGGTTGCTTGAAGTCTACAGAGGAGAAAACGCAGGTTTCAAATTGTTACAGGCCCACAGCACCACGCGCACCGCGATATAACCTAGAGGAGGACTCCTGCATACGAGGTGAGAGGACCTAAATAGGCCATTTCCGAGTTCATGTCTGCCTCCTCTTCAAAGAGAGTCTAAGTGCGAAGTTTTTGTTATGAAAATTAGTTTTCATTCGTATGTTAAGTAGAACTTATTACTATCACAAAAGCTTCGCACTTGCACTCGCAAGAGGAGGCTGACATGAACTCGGAAATGGCCTATTTCGTCTCCATCGGCCTCTAGACTTTTTAAATACGCTTAAATTAATGACATCCAGGAGGCAGCTTGAAGCGGAAAAACAAAAACAAAAGAAAGAAAGAAACAGAAAGGCTAGACTATGCTAACGAGGCCGCTGATATTATAATTCAGTTGGAATTGAACGGGAAAAATTATGAAGAGCAAATTCACGGATTACTTATTGATAACCTTTTGATACGTTGAAAAACAAATAAGGGAGACTTAAGTCACGTTTTCACATGCGCAGCATTGTCTGGTCTTTGCCAGTATTTAATACATCTACATTTAACTTGCATGTTGTTTTCAGTCTTCCTAACATTAAGCAAAAAACCTATATGTCAAACAGCAGTATCGGCATTTTTAAAAACAAATACCAAAAGGGAAATTAATTAACAGGGAATAGCGGTTGTCACTTTTTATTTTGTTCAGTCATTTTGATTATCAATGCTTTACCAGAGCAATAAGCACCAAATACAGTTACCAACACTCCCATTACAACAATTGTACCATCCGCAGCTACCTGAAGAAGTTTCAACTCGCCCCATTTTAACTTTAACTGAACTAAACACGGTACCATATACTCTAAGAATGGCACGATGAGACTTCCGACAAAGGCCGTCAAAAGAGCGAAGTGTGGAACCACAACTGCCAAAAAGAGGGTGGTAAACACAAAAAGGAATCTTGCTGTAGCAGACCAAATGAAAAAGGGAATACAAGAAGTGACTGCCGAAGCAAGTCGAGAATCATCAAGAGATTGAAAAACCGGGAAGAGGGCCAGTGTATAGCTGAATATGACATATATCACGTATACAACACTGGCGATTATTCGAGGGGCGCCAAGAGGAAAGTTGTTTCCGATCACTTCATCAGTGGCATGGGAGAAGGAGAGAAAGCCACAGAGCGAAAACAGAACTTTGAATACGGTGACCACCGTCATGGAAATCCCCAAGGCTGAACCGAATTTGGAAGGATCCGCCATGCTTTTCTCGATTGGAATCATAATTGGGTACACGCAGTAACTGTATATGACCAAGCTAAACGCGACGAGGGCTCCTTCGGTATCCCAGAATAGCAAATCCGTTAAGTTTATGGTCGAGTAGTGGGTGACTGTGTACCATATCAACACGCTTACCATAGTGATCAAGGACGTTATACTCAACAAACTTTGCCATGCGACGCACGCCAGATCCTTTAGAAACGTGGTCGGCAAAACCAAAGCAGCAACAATGGACGCCCACATAGCTTCTGTGAGCCCTGCTTTGGGAAGGGCGTGTGCCATGAGGGATCCACATGAAATAAAGTACGACACACCGAAAATTGACAGATCAAGGCTTTGTAAAGCATCGAGAATCACGCCGCCATACCGCGGCCAAAGAACATTACCAAGCTCGCTGTAATTGTCACGAACTCGTGATTTCATCTTCGATGCAATTTGTGTTTTGTCATCCCCAAGGATCGTTTCATGTTCTGTGATTTCGGCGCAATTTTTATCGTAAAGGCAATCTATCATGACTGTACCGGTGTACCAATGAACTAAAGCGAACAAAGGAAAGCCAAGGATGGTTACGAGGCCTCCTTTGAACACCGCGAATGGCAAGGCCAGCGCTCCCACTCCCAGGAAGACACTGGTCATGTTTGCAACAGCTCGCCATGTTGAAGCTCGACTGTGGAGGATTAGTCTGCTTTTTTCACAGGCTTCTTCATCAATACTACAGATATTTTTCACGTCCTCCCTTTCATCGTTATCGTGCGTCTTGACAGCTTTGTAAGTGAATTCACCTTCCTGTAATCCCATAGTAGTTACGAAATGTAGGTGTGTTCTGAAGAAAAACTAACTTGCGAACAGCGGTCAGTAATATGAGGTCGTCACAAGAGAGCGATTTTCACGGGAGACGAGAACTCTTGATTTTCCCAACATTCCACGGAAAACAATCACGAATCAGTTGACCTTGACGCTTTACTCGCATAAAATTTTCGTTCAAGTCCACGTAATCAGATCACAGATGGCGACCACGTGGAGTCGTACAGTGCAAGTAGCATTCAACCTCCAGCGCCAGCATATATTCCCCAAGTTTTACCGCACGATTTTCCGTTGCCGAGCGCGATGTATTGCTGTGGAGACGTTGCTGGAAACTGGGAGTTTTTCGGGCAGCAATGGTTCGATTACGAAATCGCCACGGGCCTCATTCACCGTGAAGAGACCATTCGCCTAGCAACCTTGAGATCTGCAATGGGCCGAGAATGCCTTCAAATTTTCCTAAACCTGAACCTGTCATCAATTTTTACGGGAAATGAGAACTCTTCATTTGCGCATTATTCAAAAGAAAACAATCACGAATTAGTTGACCTTGACGTAGGCTCGATTTGCGCCGCTCACTCGAGTTCGGCTATTCTCCCCGAGAAGAGACGGCTGGACGCGTGGGCGATAGATTGTCTATGTGATGTACGTAAATTTGTATAGTACCATTAGACATCCAAAAATATTGATTTTAACAAAACAGTAATTATATAACAATGCGTAAACCGTCTGTGCTCCAGATGATACGAGCTTGAGTTTGTGGTTAAATGATCAGTGTGAGTTTAAATTCAACCGGCGAATCATCAACAAAATCTTCGGGCCGCTTCGGCTCTAAGTCGACCTCAGCGCCCCCCTCGTTTTACAGCCAATAAACTCAGAAGTAATTCCAATCGATCTTGAGGAATACATTAGCGACGTCTGGGAAAAAAAATTCAATAGCAATGGATTTCAAAACCGTATTTTGACGTTGGCACCAACTGGAAAATTATTTGAAGTTTCTGAACTCAGGCGGTATAAAACGATACAATCCCCATTCTCCAGCTTTTCGAACACTTCTATTGTCGAAATCGTGGATGTTTTCTAATTTGAAAGCATTGTAAAGCTCGAAGAGGCCGGGTCAAAGAACACAGTGACAACCAAAAAATGTAATTTATGCTGAACCGATTTGTGCAGGTGAGATTCTGATTGAAGCAGCCGTAAAACTTGCCAAGTCTTTGCTAAAACGAGATGCCTCTGTGAAGCATACACTGGGTTGCTTGTGGTACGTGCTACAGAAAATCAGAAGGCACTGAATTGTGTGGTATTGAAATACAGCATTCCAGTCTCTGAAGAATAACAAATAAACGAGAAGCGAGAAACATTGGCTTCTGGGCTGACATGTTGATAATTTTCAAGTTCCCTCACAACTTCTTTTCACTACAAGTGTGCCCTCTGAGCATCTGACAGCTTTGTAATAATAAACTTCACTAAAATCAAGCCCTGTTTCGCGGGGTTAGTGTTAGGATGGGAGACCAAAACAATAAACCCCTCACAAAAAACAGAAACATCTGACCGAAAATACTATTAACGCTAACAAATGCGAACTCAGCAAGGTACAGATTTTGTTAGCTTGCTTTATGCAAAACAAATATTGATGAAAAAGCAAATAACTATTGATACATAGTTTTCAGAAAGAGCAGAAGGAAGTTTCCCGGACGGTCGATCGAGAATAAAATATTTACGACATCAAAACAACATTAATTTTGAACCGTGAATATAGAATATAAAAAGTTACGATCAGCGACAAACATTTTGGGAGATTTTTGCTACGTTCAAGTAAATTGCAAAGTACGTTCAAGTAAATTGTAAAGTGACATGGCCGGAATTCAGCGGGCGCCGTGATTAAGTTACCGCGGCATGTTTCCTCGCCAAACAGTGAAGCATCTGTGTCAAATGATGGCAAGATACCGGGTTTTTGTAAGTTTCTTTTTCTGTCAAGTGTTATAAAGTTTGACAATTAAATGAGCGAAGTCAAAACAAAGATCACAATCGCCCAACTCTTGTTTATGCAAAGTCAAAATTTACTCTCCAAGACGCGTACGACGTTATTTATCACCAGGTAATTCCATCATTTTGGAAATAACAGCTACTTTATTATTCATCTGCGTCACAAGTTTTCACTGATTTTGGGGCTCATTTTGTTGAAACTCAAGCACGCTTCCAACAGGCCTGTGAACCCTTCCTGCTTACAGAGCAATACTAAAAAACTTCTCCCACATCACATTTCAACCTTAAGCTCGAAAATTCAATACACAACATGATATTATAATTCACAAAGGCAGAAAACACAACAGAATCCTTTTCCAGCCAAAAATTTATTGAAGCAAACAACATATTTGCTCTTAGAGGCGAAAACCTCTTCCTATTTCATTGCGTGCGTGAAGACAAGAAACTCACTCGTGTCAAATTACCATGTACTTCAGGTAAATACAACTCACTTTGATTTCGTCTCGACGGGCGATAGATTGTTGTCGAAGTCCAGTACTCGTCGCTTTTGAGATTCCTGCCTAGTTTATCCAACTGACTTTCCATTATTGAGCTCCATAAGGGTATATTTTGTTTAAGGATCCACTAAAACGCCATTCGCGTTACATGACTTTCGACGCCATTGCAGGCTAAGTTAATGATTCTACTGTGTCCACCAGAGAAATCTACGCAGTTCCACTACCCTCTCGATCCTGAGAAAATACGCGCAGAAGGCTCTATGCATAAAGACACCACTTACCAGGGGAGTGACAGGCAAGACTTTTACCGACACGGAAAAAAAAAAATTAAAAAAAAAAAAAAAAAAGAAAACAAACAAACTAAACGCAGACCTCGACTGGGTTTGCCATAGGCAACCCAGTAAAGAGCGCTCGAGGACAACAAAGACCCCTGGCTAGCCCTACTTGATCAAAGAAATACCCCTACAGAGTCGCTGGGCTCAAGTCCAGTACAGAGATTGATGTCCCGCCGCACAAGAACTCTACTCCTAACTTCCACTAATCTCCTCTATCCGAAAGTACCAGAAAACGTAGATCACCTACTCAAGCTAAAAAGACAGAATGCCAAGTTTTATCATGATCGTTCCTCACGTATCCTACCGGAAATTGAAATAGGACAGGATGTAAGGGTGGCACCTGTACAGAAGAACGACGTATGTTAGAGGGGTACCTGTACTGAGAAATTGTCGGGCAGGCCCTATGTATTGCAGACGGATGCATGCAGAAGACAACCACCTTGTTGGTCGAAACCGAGCTTTCCTAAAGCCCGCTGAGAAA
>NC_090889.1:37527481-37532481 GCF_036669925.1 Montipora capricornis | reverse complement strand
CAATCTGGTGATACTTTTTAAGACTTCTGTGGTTAGTTACGCCTTGTTCATAATCTGGATCAGTGAAGCGACGAAACAGAATCAACGAAGACATTTTTACTATTTCTTCCTAGAATGTATCTCGTTCTAGAAAAGATAGACAGTTTTTGCATTATCAGCATACTATTAACTTATAGCTTTGATCTCGATGTTAAAAACATATCTCGATTTGACTTGACAAAAAAACTCTTTGTTCTGAAAAAGACTACTGAAAGAATTCAATATTAAAAGAGTATTTTCTTAACATTTTAACACGACATATATCTCGCTCATTTCGTAAAAGGCCTCTCGTGCATCGCATTGTTATTGAACCAGTGAAAAGGTCGACAAATAAATACAGAATTGGAGACTTAATTAGTTGAGATTCGTAACTGATTGGAATTAGTTTTCTTTGTCTTCGCAACATGCGAAACACTGGCGGTAACTTTTTTGCTTGTATGTGTGTGTTGCTAATGGCATTTTTGACTTCAGTCTCACGCAACGAGTAATCCTCATGCTGTCATCACTTCTTTCACATTCTATTAAAAAACGAAATTTTTTTTGTTATCAAAATGTTCTTCCCACCAGGAAGAATCGAATACTAGGTCAGTTTAGCATACAAATCGATACATATATCCTGCGGTGTCTGAAAGGCCGTGGTAAATTCAATGGGTGAAACATCTGTGTACGGCGTCCATAAAGTTAGCATTTTTCGTTGTTCTTATCTCACTTCAAGTGATTGTAACAAAAGCAAAGGACGTCCATTTGCAATCAACCTGTTATCCACACAATTTGAACAGTTTTTTAAATGGTACCGTTTTTTAAATTTTTGCGGCGATATTGATCATCAAGCGCGTTAGAAAAAAAAATATATTTCTTTTAGTTTCTCTTCATAAAAAAATAAATTATATTAATTTTGTGCGATGATATCGTATTCATTTATTAAAGAGTTATTGCATTTATTTTATTACAGTGCTTGTATTTTATCACGATGTAGTACCTTTGGCTGAAGATCCTCTTGAAACTTTTTACCCACAAAAGATATTCGAGATATCAAAAAATTGAGTTGCTTTGTGCTAAAGATGAAATACCAGCCTGCTGTTCTGCATCCACCGCTGAGTATTTGTGTCAGTTAAAAAGGAGTGAGGCAGCAAAGGAAAACAGACAAACAAAGCCCGCACATTTCAAAGCACCAGTGTAAAAAACTGACCCCAAAAGGCTTTTAAGATAACTTTACAAGAACAAAGATTGAACTGGAAAGGGAACTTAATTAATGAGATGAAAGCCGAATTAAACAAGTCTAGTATTGAACTAGATATTGAACTGGGCAATGATTTGACCAAAATCTTCGAACTAAGAAATGCTAAGTATAATAGAATGAAGGCATTAAACCCATGAAACCAAATCTAATACACAAAGGAAAACAATAATGGTCTTAATTTTTTAATTGATTTAGAGACCAATTAGAGACTACTAAGGTGTTTTAGTCGTCTATTTCACGGGTTTTTGGCTTCTCTCTGATTATTTTGTAACAAAAAAAATTATACAAGATATGATGCTGTCAAAATAATGCAATCTTTATTTTGCATATATTCTATGTTTTCCATTTGTTATTGTTATTGGTACATTTAGATTCAAGAAAAATTAGATTTAAGAAAAATTTAGCTCAAAAAATGATAAACTATTTGAATATTTTTGAACTTTTACACTGTGAAAACCAACATCAGCCAAAAAACTACATGATTATCTGAGTGAAACCATGAAAAATAAATAGATTTGCAATTATATTTATTTCGTGTGATGATCTCATATTCATTTATTAAAGACTTATTACATTTATTTCATTAGAGTGCTTGTATTAAAACTGTTAACTTCACTTTGCTTCGGTTTTGTCTTTTCAAAGAGAACTTGTCTTAACTTTGATCGTGTGATTGCATAATATCCTTAGGTATAGAAAATGAGGAAGCACTTACATAAAGGTTTGTATACTACAATTTAGTCCCCTCTACTAAGTATGTTTAGACTTTTGCTTACCTACTCTTCGTTTATGCTTCAGGAGTTTCAATAACAATTTTACTAGGCGGCAAAATCTGAGGAAAAGACGGAGAATGTACAACACGCACCAAAGCTGCGCGTTCCAAGGGCCGAAGGCACGAGCTTGTGTTTGCTCGATCTTTGACATAGACAGGGAAGCTAAAATCGCTGCCGAAATTACTTAGAATTCAGACCTCTCTTTTGTTTTTGATGAGCAAAACTTTTTTCAAGGGTCATGTTCTGTGCGATTGTTTCTTATGTTATTTCTCAAATTTGGTGTAACTTCCAAGGAAAAGTATGCGGCGAGTTTGCGTATATAATAGACGGGGAATTTCGTCGGCCGCCGGCTCTTATTGAAAACCTGGACTTAAATTTTCAGTTTTCCTCTTTATTGTCGGCTTTAAATTTGTGTATAATGAGGTAACTGAAAGCCATACCTTCAAAGGCATTGCAAGACTAGTATATTAATTTTCCTTATCAGATTAATATACAGTATTCAGTTCTCTGTTGCTTACAGTGGGTGATCTTTGTTGTATTAAATATGCCAACCAATTCTCTGGCAATATGGGGACAACAACATTCAGTCCGTGTCCGTAATTTTACATGAAATAATGTTCTTGACGCTTCCATTTTGCTCATAGCCATCGAATTTTTGGCTCAAGTATTTGCAATCAGTCTTTCAAGACTTTCACATTTGCGTGATGACAGTTCTTGTGTTGAACCTAAAATAGAATTAAGATGCATCAGATATGATCTATTTTGGAAAGATAATCCATATAAATGATATATATACTCGGCCTAGTTGTTATTGGTTTTTTTGTTAAATTTTCCCGAAATCTAATAGATTCAAAGAAATATTTCGTCCTTACATTTTTGTCATTTTTATCTTCTGTCACTTCACATGCTTATTTAAGGTTAAAAATCGCTTTAAGACCGTCTTCAGCTAGAAATCGCCATCGTCCGCCAAGTTGAAAACAAGTCGTGAATGGTCATAAATGAACGCTAACGCTGGTTTCGTATTAAAACTTGGGACCACAGACAAACCAAAAGAAAGTAAGGTGTCAAAAATTAGCTGAGTTGTAGTTTATTTCTGGATTCAAATGCAATAGGCCAAACGTCGTCTCTTGAATTCGGTCAGGAAAATTGCTTATCAAATAGAGCTATGGCGTGGTGCCGGTTAAGATTATAAGTAATTTCAAGGATTTGACAAAATCCACGCTGCCGATGTCTATTATGAAAAACGATATCTTTTTTGCCAGAACGTCAAAAGCATTTGACATTTGTCTTTTTGTGTCAGCTACCACACATGAAATCTGCCGTTCGTCATTCCTGGGTCTTCTTGGCAGTGCTATTAATATCTCACCAGTAAGTATCAGATTAGTTTCGTTCAATAATTTTGGTTCTGATTTTGAAGCATTTTAAACCACTCAGGCAACTGGTCCAGCCTGCAATTCGGACTGAACTCGATTCAATTTGAGAGGGTTTCAGAGTGCAGTCCGATTTGACGGCTTTATTGGACTTGAAAAATACTTTCCAATAACAGATTCATTAGCTTGCTTCAAGTTATTCTAAGTGACGAGATAGAGCAAAGCAACGTCCTAAACACAAATTTCCGATTAAAAGGAAAATTGAAAGTCAATGATATTAACTAAAAATGAAGGAAATTTCCTCCTGAAAGCACTCAACCGTCAAAATTTAAGAATTTTAGTCGTCAAAAACAAACTTTAAGCTACACCCCTTCCCCCTTCGGAATGAAATAGCTCGTTATACTTAAATCGTTTTACTTTTAGTTTGATGTCTTATATGTTTTTTGCCTTTTAACTGCCAGCCTAATGAGACTCTCCAAGGTGGACAAAATATTTCATCCGAACATCCTTCAAAATGACTGACTGATTCTTCCATACTCATTTCAGAGTGGATGCTGATGTCCTTTCCACTTTTTTCGACAAGTACGATAAGACCTTGCTTCCAACCTTTGGTAAATTAGCATTTAATTCATGTAACACATTCTAAAGAAGTTAGTCTCGACATAAGCCCAGGATTGGGAATTGCTGCGTGACTTGGTGTTTAACCTGCTTTACATTATGCTTCAGAAAAGGGCGAAGTTCTTCGCATAAGAAGTAGTTTGTACGTTGAATCTTTTGGAAACATCGAGGAGGCTAATATGGTAAGTGCCACTGCGAATGCCATCGGCCCTTTTATCTTAGACAGTTTTTGCAAACCTCACTCAACATTTGGCTTATGACCCAGATAAACTTCCTACCTTGTTATTCAAAATAGTGCCGCGTTAAACACCTCAAGTTGGATGGTGAGACTCGGCATTTTTTCGTTGGCTCAACATTCACAAAGTCATCCAACGAAACGGCCAATCAGTTGCTCAGTCAATCCGTCGTCAGTCAGTGAATGCATTATTCAGCAAATCAATCAATCGATTAATCAACCAAAACAACAATCAACCAATCTATCCAGTCGTTGATCTATCCATCGATCTATCAATCCAGTTATCAATAAATCAATCGCTCGATCAATCAGTCAGTCAATCAATCAGTTAGGGTTGCATACAATCGCTTGAATGATTTAATTTTTCATAACCATGCAAAGAAGAACACCAAAAGTCAAACATATTTATATCCAGTGGTTAAGGACAAAACAAGAACCAAAACATTTTAATATAAGAATGAAAACTTTACAAATTGTTGGGAAACAAACATATTTAGATGTAGAGATGACGTATTCTGGACGTTACACCTTTGCAAGAGAAATTCTGAACAAAAAAGCCGTTAAATCTCTCGATAATAACTCGATCCTTCTCACCACGGAAAACAGCAAACAATTGTCATTAAGAAGAAATCTTCTTCTATTGCACTCAGTTTACACCCGTTTACTTTAGGCATGCGAAATTTGGGGAACGGGAACTATAATCATACAAAACACCTTTTGTTACTTGA
>NC_090889.1:37522333-37527381 GCF_036669925.1 Montipora capricornis | reverse complement strand
AAAACAGACATGCATGAGGGATGTGGGCTTGCTTTGACAATAGTGAGAAGCGACGGTGAAATTTTCGAAGGCATTTAATTGCAGAGGATGTTACTTCCGTCATGTTACTTCCGTTGGCCCATGATCCTACGCGGGGGATCTTGATAGGTGTGACTCGTAAACAAATGATTATGCTTGTTGGGTTTTTTCGGTTGTACTCTCGTCCTTTAGAAAGCCAATCAATAGTTGTAAGTATTGATTCTCTTTTCTGATTTCATTTCATCTAGATTTATTTTGTAAACGAAAATTCTCTTTTCAGCTTTGAAACCACCACACGCTTAATCACCGCTCGATCACTTAAATTTTTCCAAACGGAATGCTTGTTCTACGAACATGTTAAAGTGCGTTCCAATTGTTGTTTGTTGCTTGAAGTCTACAGAGGAGGAAAACGCAGGTTTCAAATTGTTACGGCCCACGCACCACGCGCACCGCGATATAACCTAGAGGAGGACTCCTGCATACGAGGTGAGAGGACCTAAATAGGCCATTTCCGAGTTCATGTCTGCCTCCTCTTCAAAGCGAGTCTAAGTGCAAAGTTTTTGTTATGAAAATTAGTTTTCATTCTTATGTAAA
This sequence comes from Montipora capricornis, assembly GCF_036669925.1. Lineage (NCBI taxonomy): Eukaryota > Metazoa > Cnidaria > Anthozoa > Scleractinia > Acroporidae > Montipora > Montipora capricornis. The sequence goes on along the minus strand of NC_090889.1, from coordinate 37,526,769 downwards.
GTAGAACTAATTACCATCACAAAAGCTTCGCACTTGGACTCGCTTTGAAGAGGAGGCAGACATGAACTCGGAAATGGCCTATTTCGTCTCCATCGGCCTCTAGACTTTTTAAATACGCTTAAATTAATGACATCCAGGAGGCAGCTTGAAGCGGAAAAACAAAAACAAAAGAAAGAAAGAAACAGAAAGGCTATACTATGATAACGAGGCCGCTGAGTCATAATTCAGTTGTAATTGAACGGGAAAAATTATGAAGATCAAATTCACGGATTACTTATTGATAACCTTTTGATACGTTGAAAAACAAATAAGGGAGACTTAAGTCACGTTTTCACATGCGCAGCATTGTCTGGTCTTTGCCATATTTAATACATCTACATTTAACTTGCATGTTGTTTTCAGTCTTCCTAACATTAAGCAAAAAACCTATATGTCAAACAGCAGTATCGGCATTTTTAAAAACAAATACCAAAAGGGAAATTAATTAACAGGGAATAGCGGTTGTCACTTTTTATTTTGTTCAGTCATTGATTATCAATGCTTTACCAGAGCAATAAGCACCAAATACAGTTACCACACTCCCATTACAACAATTGTACCATCCGCAGCTACCTGAAGAAGTTTCAACTCGCCCCATTTTAACTTTAAACTGAACTAAACACGGTACCATATACTCTAAGAATGGCACGATGAGACTTCCGACAAAGGCCGTCAAAAGAGCGAAGTGTGGAACCACAACTGCCAAAAAGAGGGTGGTAAACACAAAAAGGAATCTTGCTGTAGCAGACCAAATGAAAAAGGGAATACAAGAAGTGACTGCGAAGCAAGTCGAGAATCATCAAGAGATTGAAAAACCGGGAAGAGGGCCAGTGTATAGCTGAATATGACATATATCACGTAATACAACACTGGCGATTATTCGAGGGGCGCCAAGAGGAAAGTTGTTTCCGATCACTTCATCAGTGGCATGGGAGAAGGAGAGAAAGCCACAGAGCGAAAACAGAACTTTGAATACGGTGACCACCGTCATGAAAATCCCCAAGGCTGACCGAATTTGGAAGGATCCGCCATGCTTTTCTCGATTGGAATCATAATTGGGTACACGCAGTAACTGTATATGACCAAGCTAAAGCGCGACGAGGGCTCCTTCGGTATCCAGAATAGCAAATCCGTTAAGTTTATGGTCGAGTAGTGGGTGACTGTGTACCATATCAACACGCTTACCATAGTGATCAAGGACGTTATACTCAACAAACTTTGCCATGCGACGCACGCCAGATCCTTAGAAACGTTGGTCGGCAAAACCAAAGGCAGCAACAATGGACGCCCACATAGCTTCTGTGAGCCCTGCTTTGGGAAGGGCGTGTGCCATGAGGGATCCACATGAAATAAAGTACGACACACCGAAAATTGACAGATCAAGGCTGTTGTAAAGCATCGAGAATCACGCCGCCATACCGCGGCCAAAGAACATTACCAAGCTCGCTGTAATTGTCACGAACTCGTGATTTCATCTTCGATGCAATTGTGTGTTTTGTCATCCCAAGGATCGTTTCATGTGCTGTGATTCCGGCGCAATTTTTATCGTACAGGCAGTCTAGCATGACTGTACAGGTGTCCCAATGAACTAAAGCGAACAAAGGAAAGCCAAAGGATGGTTACGAGGCCTCCTTTGAACACCGCGAATGGCAAGGCCAGCGCTCCCCACTCCCAGGAAGACACTGGTCATGTTTGCAACAGCTCGCCATGTTGAAGCTCGACTGTGGAGGATTAGTCTGCTGTTTTTCACAGGCTTCTTCATCAATACTACAGATATTTTTCACGTCCTCCCTTTCATCTGTTATCGTGCGTCTTGACAGCTTTGTAAGTGAATTCACCTTCCTGTAATCCCATAGTAGTTACGAAATGTAGGTGTGTTCTGAAGAAAAACTAACTTGCGAACAGCGGTCAGTAATATGAGGTCGTCACAAGAGAGCGATTTTCACGGGAGACGAGAACTCTTGATTTTCCCAACATTCCACGGAAAACAATCACGAATCAGTTGACCTTGACGCTTTACTCGCATAAAATTTTCGTTCAAGTCCACGTAATCAGATCACAGATGGCGACCACGTGGAGTCGTACAGTGCAAGTAGCATTCAACCTCCAGCGCCAGCATATATTCCCCAAGTTTTACCGCACGATTTTCCGTTGCCGAGCGCGATGTATTGCTGTGGAGACGTTGCTGGAAACTGGGAGTTTTTCGGGCAGCAATGGTTCGATTACGAAATCGCCACGGGCCTCATTCACCGTGAAGAGACCATTCGCCTAGCAACCTTGAGATCTGCAATGGGCCGAGAATGCCTTCAAATTTTCCTAAACCTGAACCTGTCATCAATTTTTACGGGAAATGAGAACTCTTCATTTGCGCATTATTCAAAAGAAAACAATCACGAATTAGTTGACCTTGACGTAGGCTCGATTTGCGCCGCTCACTCGAGTTCGGCTATTCTCCTCGAGAAGAGACGGCTGGACGCGTGGGCGATAGATTGTCTATGTGATGTACGTAAATTTGTATAGTACCATTAGACATCCAAAAATATTGATTTTAACAAAACAGTAATTATATAACAATGCGTAAACCGTCTGTGCTCCAGATGATACGAGCTTGAGTTTGTGGTTAAATGATCAGTGTGAGTTTAAATTCAACCGGCGAATCATCAACAAAATCTTCGGGCCGCTTCGGCTCTAAGTCGACCTCAGCGCCCCCCTCGTTTTACAGCCAATAAACTCAGAAGTAATTCCAATCGATCTTGAGGAATACATTAGCGACGTCTGGGAAAAAAATTCAATAGCAATGGATTTCAAAACCGTATTTTGACGTTGGCACCAACTGGAAAATTATTTGAAGTTTCTGAACTCAGGCGGTATAAAACGATACAATCCCCATTCTCCAGCTTTTCGAACACTTCTATTGTCGAAATCGTGGATGTTTTCTAATTTGAAAGCATTGTAAAGCTCGAAGAGGCCGGGTCAAAGAACACAGTGACAACCAAAAAATGTAATTTATGCTGAACCGATTTGTGCAGGTGAGATTCTGATTGAAGCAGCCGTAAAACTTGCCAAGTCTTTGCTAAAACGAGATGCCTCTGTGAAGCATACACTGGGTTGCTTGTGGTACGTGCTACAGAAAATCAGAAGGCACTGAATTGTGTGGTATTGAAATACAGCATTCCAGTCTCTGAAGAATAACAAATAAACGAGAAGCGAGAAACATTGGCTTCTGGGCTGACATGTTGATAATTTTCAAGTTCCCTCACAACTTCTTTTCACTACAAGTGTGCCCTCTGAGCATCTGACAGCTTTGTAATAATAAACTTCACTAAAATCAAGCCCTGTTTCGCGGGGTTAGTGTTAGGATGGGAGACCAAAACAATAAACCCCTCACAAAAAACAGAAACATCTGACCGAAAATACTATTAACGCTAACAAATGCGAACTCAGCAAGGTACAGATTTTGTTAGCTTGCTTTATGCAAAACAAATATTGATGAAAAAGCAAATAACTATTGATACATAGTTTTCAGAAAGAGCAGAAGGAAGTTTCCCGGACGGTCGATCGAGAATAAAATATTTACGACATCAAAACAACATTAATTTTGAACCGTGAATATAGAATATAAAAAGTTACGATCAGCGACAAACATTTTGGGAGATTTTTGCTACGTTCAAGTAAATTGCAAAGTACGTTCAAGTAAATTGTAAAGTGACATGGCCGGAATTCAGCGGGCGCCGTGATTAAGTTACCGCGGCATGTTTCCTCGCCAAACAGTGAAGCATCTGTGTCAAATGATGGCAAGATACCGGGTTTTTGTAAGTTTCTTTTTCTGTCAAGTGTTATAAAGTTTGACAATTAAATGAGCGAAGTCAAAACAAAGATCACAATCGCCCAACTCTTGTTTATGCAAAGTCAAAATTTACTCTCCAAGACGCGTACGACGTTATTTATCACCAGGTAATTCCATCATTTTGGAAATAACAGCTACTTTATTATTCATCTGCGTCACAAGTTTTCACTGATTTTGGGGCTCATTTTGTTGAAACTCAAGCACGCTTCCAACAGGCCTGTGAACCCTTCCTGCTTACAGAGCAATACTAAAAAACTTCTCCCACATCACATTTCAACCTTAAGCTCGAAATTCAATACACAACATGATATTATAATTCACAAAGGCAGAAAACACAACAGAATCCTTTTCCAGCCAAAAATTTATTGAAGCAAACAACATATTTGCTCTTAGAGGCGAAAACCTCTTCCTATTTCATTGCGTGCGTGAAGACAAGAAACTCACTCGTGTCAAATTACCATGTACTTCAGGTAAATACAACTCACTTTGATTTCGTCTCGACGGGCGATAGATTGTTGTCGAAGTCCAGTACTCGTCGCTTTTGAGATTC